>NC_057797.1:472024933-472044283 GCF_018294505.1 Triticum aestivum | reverse complement strand
CAGGGGCCGCAGGGAGGAGGACGACAGCAGGGCAGGAGGGGGGCGGGAGGGCTGGATGGCAGCGGGGCTGGCCGGCAGCAGGGGCTGGGTCCGGGGGCAGGGCTGGCCGGCAGCGGCGATAGCAGCGACAAAGGAGAGAGGCGGGTGAGGAGTCCTGGATTAGGGGGTCCTCGGATAGCCAGACTCTATACTTTGGCCAGACTGTTGGACTATGAAGATACAAGATTGAAGACTTCGTCCCGTGTCCGGGTGGGACTCTCCTTTGCGTGGAAGGCAAGCTTGGAAATTCGGATGTGTAGATCTCCTCCCTTGTAACCGACTCTGTGTAACCCTAGACCCCTCCGTTGTGTATATAAACTGGAGGGTTTAGTCTGTAGGACAAGAACAATCATAATCATAGGCTAGCTTCTAGGGTTTAGCCTCTATGTTCTCGTGGTAGATCAACTCTTGTAATACTCATATCATCAAGATCAATCAAGCAGGAAGTAGGGTATTACCTCCATCGAGAGGGCCCGAACCTGGGTAAACATTGTGTCCCCCACCTCCTGTTACCATCAGCCTTAGACGCACAGTTCGGGACCCCCTACCCGAGATCCGCCGGTTTTGACACTGACATTGGTGCTTTCATTGAGAGTTCCACTGTGCCATCACGATAAGGCTTGATGGCTCGTCTTGTTGTCAAGGACAACATTACCTCTAGGGGAGCCTTGGCTGTAGGCCAAACTCTCCGACTAGGCGGCTTGATCATGACCGCACGTTCGGCCGTCGCGCCGGCGATGACTTCTCGGGTCATCAAAAACAGCCTCCACGTCGGCTCGGGATTCACCGAGCAGATAGATCCTTGAATGAGCTCTTGGATCGCATCGCCGCCTTGGGAGTCGCTACAGACTATGATCGGATCGGGCTTAAACCCGACCAAAGGGAGATTAACTCTCCACCGGTCATCCATCAGATAGCGGTGGTGGATGAGCAATGCAGCGATTCTTCCTCTATTTTGAGGACAAACTATGTCCGGATTCCTGAGCTCCCCGAGCCGGATACCCATCTACGGGAGGACATGGCCCAAGCTTCGAACCTAGAATCGGACAGCGGGCCAAAACTATTGGGCAACGTCTCGGAGCCCGAACTGCCAAGCTCGGAAACTCCCCTGCCCTTGGGTCTCAGATCGGGTCAGGGTTTGGACCTAAATCTACCCACCCACCCTGACGTAAGTGATCTTTCCCACATTAGACAAGAGCCCCAAGAGACAGTACATCACTATTGGGCCAGACTCCTCCTTGTAATGAGCAAGGTCAAGGACTGTCACGAGGAAGACACAATTTCATTCTTTTGCAAAAATTGCACGGACAAGGGAATCCTCAATGCCATAAGTCGCCGTGACATAGCACACTTCGCTGAATTGGCAGCCATAGTACAAAAGTATTGTGCGATGGAAAGCGCCTGGAAAACCCAAACAAAATTCTGGGATCCTCCGACACTCACTAAACCCCCCGTCCGAACTAAAAGGGTGTACTCTCGTAAGTCACCCGATCCAATTACAAAGAAACCAAAGCCAACTACAGGGCGTGGAACCGTATTGGAGGGATGGCTCAATGTGCCATGCAAAATTCATAGTACACCGGATACCATGCCAACACACAACCTTAGAGCATGTTGGATACTCCGGCAGGTGGCCAAGAGCGGCGAGGATCTCCTCATCAACAATACCAAAAAGCACCATCCCATGGAAAATAACAATACAGTATTGACAGTCTTCGAGACTTTTGCCTCAAATAATAGGCACAAGCGAGCACTCCACAGCCTCGCCGAAGTCTGCCACGTTACATCAATGAATCCATGGAATGATACGACCATAACCTTCAATGCCAGTGACGAACCTCAATTCCGAACAGCCCGAGCACCAGCCGCTTTGGTCCTTAGTCCAATTGTGGACGGCTTCCGGCTTACTAAAGTGCTCATGGACGGTGGCAGCGGATTAAACCTCATCTACGAGGAGACTCTTAGCAAAATGGAAATAGACAAGAGCCGCATTGAGCAAAGCAACACGACCTTCAGAGGAATCATCCCTAGCCGGGAGGCACGATGTGCGGGAAAAATCACACTAGATGTGGTATTCGGCACACCGGAGAATTATAGGTCCGAAGAAATCACATTCCAAGTGGCCCCGTTTAGTAGCGGATACCACACCCTTTTAGGGCGGGAGGCATTCACGATCTTCCAAGCTATACCCCATTACGGGTACATGAAGCTCAAGATGCCCAGGCCCAATGGAATCATCACTCTAGCTAGTGATCCGAACATAGCACTCCGCACCAAAAATAAAACCGCCGCACTGGCCCTCGAGGCGTTATCCGAAGCCCTCGCGACCGAAGAACTAACTGCGCTGCGCTCCACAGTGGATAGGGACGACGTGATACTCGACAAAAGACCCAAGTCCACCTCTTTTAAACCAGCGGACGAAATAGTCAAATTCCAGGTCCACCCAACGGGCCCTATAAAAACAGCATCCATCGGGGCACAACTGAACCCCACAACAGACACCACACTGCGGGAGTTCTTGCGCGAGAATTGGGACATCTTCACCTAGCATCCTTCAGACATACAAGGAATCCCACGTTGGCTTGCCGAGCATAGCCTAAACATTCTAAAGGGATACAAGCCGGTCAAGCAGACTCTTCGGCGTTTCTCAGAGCCTAAGCAACAAGCCTTGGGAGAAGAGCTAGCCAAGTTACTCGAGGCCGGATTCATTAGAGAAATAAAACATCCGGACTGGCTAGCAAACCTGGTGATGGTACCAAAGAAGGACAAATCCTGGCGCCTATGTGTCTATTTTAAGGACCTTAACAAGGCTTGCCCCAAGGATCCCTTCCCCTCCCCCGCATCGATCAAATTATAGATGCTACCCAGGACACGACTCATTGTGTTTCCTCGACGCATACTCCGGATACCATCAAATCAAGATGGTGGAGTCTGATCAAGCCGCAACGACATTCATCACTCCATACGCCCCCTTCTGTTTTAACACCATGCCTTTTGGGCTCAAAAACACCGGTCCAACCTATCAACGCATGATTCAGACATGCCTGGAAACACAAATCGGCAAAACAGTGGAGGCATACGTAGACGATGTGGTCATCAAAGCCAGATACATTGAATCTTTAATAGACGACTTGAGGCTTACGTTCGACAATCTCCGAACATATGACATCAAGCTCAATCCGGAAAAATGCGTTTTCGGCGTGCCCGCCGGAAAGCTCTTGGGATTCATCATTTCCAATAGAGGAATTGAAGCAAATCCGGCTAAAATCCGAGCTCTGTCACAGTTGGCTATCCCAACAGACCTCAAGCAAGTCCAGAAATTAATTGGATGTGTGGCTGCCTTAAGCCGCTTTATCTCCGATTGGGAGAAAAGGCATTACCTCTTTATCGCCTTCTTCGACGCACCGAACACTTCAAGTGGACGGATGCGGTCACGGCCGGATTGGAAGAAATAAAAGCCCTCTTGGCCGGCAACCCAATCTTGGTCGCGCCAAGTATCGGCAAACCAATGCTGTTATATATAGCGGCAACACACTAGGTTGTAAGCGCAGTGCTCGTCGTCGAACGAGAGACAGACGGACATAAGTTCCTGCTTCAAAAGTCGGTATACTACGTATCCACTATCCTCACCCCATGCAAATCATGGTACCCACATTATCAAAATATAGCATACGCGGTCTTCATGGCATCCCGGAAACTACGACACTACTTTCAAGAATGTTCAATTACGGTGGCCTCTGAAGTACCGCTCAACGACATAATAAATAACCGCGATGCCACGGGCCGGATTGCTAAATGGGCTATTGAGCTCCTCCCGTTCAACATAACATACAAACCACGACGAGCCATTAAGTCGCAAGTACTGGTTGATTTCGTCGCTGAATGGACAGAAGCCGAACTCCCTAAAGTGTACGACGCGTACTCCAATTGGATCATGCACTTTGATGGCTCTAAGATGCTGGCTGGTTTGGGGGCGGGCGTCGTCCTGACATCCCCCACTGGAGATACAATCCAATACGTACTCCAAATATTATACACAAACTCCAACAATGTAGCAGAATATGAGGCCCTGTTGCATGGTCTCCGGATGATAGTCTCCATGGGCATTCAACGCCTAGAGGTGTGTGGGGATTCGAACCTCGCAATATCTCAAATAAATGGAGACTTTGACGCCAAGGACCCAAAAATGGCGGCTTACCGCAATGCCGTCCTCAAAATGTCAGCTCGGTTCGAGGGGCTCGAATTCCACCATGTGGTCCGAGAAAACAATCAAGCGGCGGATATCCTTGCCCGCATCGGCGCTAAGCGCGACCCTGTCCCACCTAATATCTTCTTGGAAAGGCTGTTTAAGCCATCCGTGGTGTGGGAAGGGGAGACCGGCAACAACAGTCCGGATCCGGCCACAACACCAGATCTCGAACACTCTGACGTAATCGGAGGCTCCGCCACCGAAATAACACCTTCGTCCCACGTGATTATGGCTGTCATCGCCCCGTGGACAGAACCCTTCTTGGCTTACCTAAATAGGCAAGAACTCCCTGAGGACCCAAACGAGGCACGTTGCATTGTGCGGCGGTCTAAAGCCTACAAGGTCCATGAGGGAGAGCTTTATAAGAAAAGTGCTACCGGAGTACTTCAAAGGTGCATCTCCGAAGAGGAAGGACGACAACTTTTGGCAGAAATTCATGCTGGACTCGGCGGCCATCACGCTGCAGCTCGGGCCCTTGTAAGCAAGGCCTTCCGTATAGGTTTCTACTGGTCCACAGCCCGAGCTGACGCACAGGACCTCGTCCAACATTGCGTCGGTTGACAGCTTTTTGCAAACCAAAGCCATACGCCACCTACCGCTCTCCAAACAATCCCCATTACTTGGCCATTTGCGGTCTGGGGGCTTGATATGGTCGGACCCCTTAAAGGAGGAAGCCATAAGATAAAGTACCTATTGGTCATGGTGGATAAATTCACCAAATGGATAGAAGCCAAACCAGTTAAAACGGCCGAGTCTGGACTAGTGATAGACTTCATATCCGGGGTTGTACACCGTTATGGTGTCCCCCACACCATCATCACTGATAACGGCTCAAACTTCATAGCTGACGAGGTAAAAACTTGGTGCGACAACATGGGCATTAAGCTCGATTATGCCTCCGTCTATCACCCCAAACAAACGGTCAAGTTGAACGAGCAAATGGTCTTATTATGAGCGGCATTAAACCCAGATTAGTGCGATCCTTGAAGGAATCAGATACGCACTGGGTTGAGGAGCTCGACTTCGTACTATGGGGGCTGCGGACCACGCCGAATCGCACTACCGGATACACACCGTTTTTATGGTGTACGGAACAGAGGCGGTACTGCCCTGCGACATCATTCATGACTCACCTCGAGTGCACATGTACGAAGAGAACGAAGCCAAGCTTGATCGGCAGGACCGTCTAGACGCCCTGGAGGAGGAGCATGACGTAGCAAAAGCCCGCTTCGCATTCTATCAGTAACAGGCTCAACGGTATCAAAGCAGAGAAGTATGGGCCAAAACTTATAACATTGGTGAACTCGTTCTACGCCTACCAGAGAAGAAAAAGGACAAGCTCAAGCCCAAATGGGAAGGTCCCTTCATCATCGACAAAGGTCTAACCGGTGGAGCGTACCATCTGCATGATGCATCGGACAATCGACTCGAGCCAAACCCATGGAACGGGGCCAGACTCCGAAGGTTCTACGCCTAGTGCCGTACTCTGTGTTTGTCTCCTTACCTCCGCCTTTTTTATATATATCCACTATCTATCTTTCTTTCTTTCTTTCTTCCCTTTTTCTTCACGGCCTTAAAAGGTTAAAATGTGTCTTGACTACACAATCTTGACACGCCATGCGTGCTCATTATATCTGGGGGCTTCTTATACAGAAGCTTAATATAATTATGTTCCGGGCTCTATGCCCCCTGCACATGTGTTACTTTTTCCACATGTACCTTTTCTTCGCCATTATATGCATTGATATGACTTAATTTTTGGCCAAGCTGGGTTGCCTGGCTCTTGTGTTTATGCCCTACGTTCCTATTAATTCGGCTAGGGCATAAGGGGAGCACCTCTGCGATTGTTACTGCCGGGTCAGCCGGATGTGTACCTCAGACTGGGTGAAGCCGAAAGCTAGCATTCTTAAGGGAATATTCGGTCGGTGAACAAAAGATGACTTTTACTTATTGCAATACATGCCCCCAGATGTTTATATCCTGCGTCTCTTTTCGCCGTTCGGACATGCACATTAATGCATGCGTACACAGGGAAAGGAACCCTTAACGGAACTATTCTCCCTGGAAGATGTTTCTTACTATCCATGTAATATAACATAGCTAGTTGGGTACTTGTCTGTTCAAGCACTTATGACCCCTATGTCTGGTTTCCATGCGTACCCTGATTTTTACATAACTGAGCGGGTATTCGGATACACTCCGGACTATTGGGTCCGGAGGTCGAAGCGAAAAGGTCTGCCATGACAAGTGATTTACAATCCGGCTAGGGACAAAATATGTCACTTGAAGTACACAGTCACTTAGACTGACTAAATTCTTCTTCTATACCATCTAACAGGCTATCTAGCCTACAATCCTGTTGGGAATACTTTGTGGCTAATTTTACCTGGTCATATAGCAGACTAACGGGGATCTCTTTCACATCAGACCCTACAGGTCCGACCTTGGCCATGTGGTTCGGGTCAGCCTTGGTATATCGCGTCTTCACCATGGCCCAGGCTTCCCTTGCACCTTGTCGGCAGGCAGATATCTTCCATAATAGGAAGCGCCTCCGCGCTCCCTTGAGCATCTCTACGAGCTCCCCCATGCCTCCTGGTAGGGAGGCAGATGGCCACAAGGCCTGGGCAATGCCCTGCATCACCTACCGAACTTGTTCGTGCAATTGTGAGAGCTCTTGCAGAAGATCACCCACAGATCCGGGCATCTCCTCTTCGGGACGACGCGTCAGCATACCTACAGATATAACTCTGTTAGCCGGTTTCTTCACCGAACTCTATAAAAGTTTGTTCAAGCACTTACTAAAAATGCCGCGTCGATGCCTCGTATTCTCCTTTACGGAGTCAGTGAGCTGGGCCCGAACATCTTTCAGTTCAATGCCCAGCCGGGTATTGGCATCTTGGAGATCATTTTTCTCCCGCCTAACCCGCGTAAGCACGCGCTCGCCAGCCTCTAGCTGTCGTTGAGCATGTTGCTCATCCCCTCGCACGATCTTCGGATTCACTCCGGGATTATCTACAGAATCTATTGTTAGATTTGCATGCATGCCGAATACTAACTGGTACATGCCATTTCATTCTTTTCGATCAGGACAAGTATTACCAGATGGGGCCTTCTTGGACTCCTCCATTCCGGCAACTACGGCTCGTAGCTGGGCTTTGCACTCCTCCAGCTCTTGAGACATCTGGGTATTCTTCTCCATAAGAACCTACACATATAATGATGCTTAAATCAGTTGTGCCAACTGTTTCAAGTCTCAGGCTCTACTGAGATACATAATTATCAGATTTTCTTACCCGTATATCCTTTACATACTGGTCCGTGGCTCTGGCAAGGCCATTTTGAGCAGCTCGGATGTACGCGTCTCGTGAGTTGAAGGCATCGAATGCCTCTTCAGAGAAACCAGGGTCGCGGAGTACGGCCCAGCGACGCCTGTGACTCATGGCACTCTCCACTTCGGAATTCGTAGCGGACAACCTATCCGCATCCTCTGTAGGAGGAACATCCGGTGTTGTCCCCACATTAGCATCTGCCCCTAAGTCCGGCTCTGGAGTTCGACTGGTGGAGGCATGGCCGGCAGGCTCTCCGAACACGGCCCGATGAGCGTTTTTCCTGCCAGGAACCATGGACGTTATTATATTTTAAAGACGACAACCACGGAGCAGGTTTTTTTCATACCTCTGCGACGATGTCTTAGTCCTGACCGCCTTCCTTTTAAGCCTACCCGGCTTCGGTGCCCCTTGTTGATGAGTCACTGCGGGTTCGGCATGGCGCCCCGAGGGCCTTCCCTGTAAGACGCAATACGTGTGCGGTGGGTGAAGTGCAAAAAGGGGATCCTTCTCGGAAGTTGGGACTCCGGTTTTACTTACATGTGATGTAGGGAGCAGACCAAGATAATCGGCTATGATGGCCACCAAGGCACCGTCACAGCTTAACTGATAGAACGTCCTGTTGACGAGCTCCACAAATATGTCCGGATCTTGTTCGAGTCCGGGGTCGAGGGCCCGATCAGGGTCCTCTGACTATAGAGACGGGCTGAGGACCCCCCTCACAGCTTTTCGCAGTTCCTGCTATGAAATAGCAAGGTAAATATTTATGATGAAGAATGCGGGAAGGTCTGGAGTAAAAGGTAGCAGCTCACCAAGTTTGGGGGGTTGTACATGGAGAATCCATCCCATGGCTTAATGCGGATGAACTCCTCTTCCTCTCCTTTGTACAAATCGGACAGTATTTTCGCTAGAGCTGCGGCGGAGTCCGGACCTTTACGACCGCAGTGGGTGGCATCGTCTTCTCCATTGAAGTTCCACATGGGTTTCCCCCGATACTGAAGTGGCTGCACCCCCCGCATTATACATATTAACATAACCTCGACTATTGTCATTCCTGATTTGGCCAACGTTTTTATCCTGCCCATCAGGTAAAGGACCTCTCTGTTATCTTCCTCCTGGGGGCTCCGAGGGCGCCAGCTGTGGCGTTTCTTCAAAGGGGCATTATTAAACTTAGGAAGGCCCATCCGAATAGGGTCCGGAAGGGGGACGTCCTCCATATAAAACCACTCCGAAGGCCAGTCTTCGGATGTCTTCTTCGGAGTACCGGACAGGTATCCGGTCCCAGTGATGCGCCATATTTTGGCTCCGCCCACTTGATATATTGACCCCTCCTGTGTGCGGGGTACGAGGCAGAATAGCCTCTTCCATAGCTCGAAATGAGCTTCACAGCCCAGAAACAACTCGCAAAAAGCGTCGTAGCCGGCGATGTGTAATATGGAGGCGGGAGTGAAGTTATGCAGCTGAAGGCAATAGAACTCCAGGAGCCCGTGGAGGAACGGATGGATTGGAAATCCGAGTCCCCTCAATAAGTAAGGGACAAGGCATACACGCTCCCCCTGGATGGGTTGGGAAAGCTCTCCGCTTGCTCCCCGCCATTATAAGTGGCTAGTCCGGCTCAGACAGGGACCATATATGCAGGAGGGAGAAACCCCTGGGTCTGCAACACTACTAATTGGCTGTGGGGGACGGAACACTTCTCCCAATTGCCTGGCTTAGTGCTACGGGAGTGAGAGGAGGAGCTGCGATGGCCGGCCATGATGGGATGGACTTTTCCGGGCGCGCTCCGATGGATACTCGTTGTGGGAGGATGGTGTGATCTGGATCTGAGGATCCCTGACTCTTTAAATAGACGATTTACTTACATGGTTAGGGTAGCAAATGTAAAAATGCCCCGACTTCTCACATTCGCTCGACACGTGGAAGATAGCCATTATTAAAGCACAGAAGCCGAGGAGTGCAACATTCATGGGAAGCCGGACACTACTCATTACGACTGGTACTCATGATTTGGAGAAGAACCTGCCTTGCAATGCCGAAGACAATCTGTGCGCCGGACTCATCGTCATTGAAGCCTGGTTCAGGGGCTACTGAGGGAGTCCTGGATTAGGGGGTCCTCGGATAGCCGGACTCTGTACTTTGGCCGGACTGTTGGACTATGAAGATACAAGATTGAAGGCTTCGTCCTGTGTCCGGGTGGGACTCTCCTTTGCGTGGAAGGCAAGCTTGGCAATTCGGATATGTAGATCTCCTCCCTTGTAACCGACTCTGTGTAACCCTAGACCCCTCCGGTGTCTATATAAATCGGAGGGTTTAGTCCGTAGGACAAGAGCAATCATAATCATAGTCTAGCTTCTAGGGTTTAGCCTCTACGATCTCGTGGTAGATCAACTCTTGTAATACTCATATCATCAAGATCAATCAAGCAGGAAGTAGGGTATTACCTCCATTGAGAGGGCCCGAACCTGGGTAAACATTGTGTCCCCCGCCTCCTGTTACCATCAGCCATAGATGCATAGTTCGGGACCCCCTACCCGAGATCCGCCGGTTTTGACACCGACAGCGGGCATGCGGGAGGGAGAGAGAGATAAAGAGAGAGAGAGAGGGGAGACGGCTCGGCCCGTTAAGTGGGCCTTCTTTGCCGTCTTCTAGCAGACGGCAAAGAGGGTGACCATTAGGGATGGCCCACGCCTCCTCTTTGCCGTCCGCTAGCATACGACAAGGAATCTGACCTAGCCATGCCATGCCCCGTGGGGCCCACCTGGCTCTTTGCCGTCTGCCTTCTAGCTCTTTGTCGTTAGCTGGCTGACGACAAAGAAGTAGCTGACGGCAAATAGCCTTTTTGCCATCTGCACTTTCTTTGTCGTCCGCTTTGTGGAAGCGGACGACAAAGAGCCTCTTTGTTGTCAGCCGGCAGATGGCAAAATCCCAGATTCCAGTAGTGCTTGTCTTCGGCGCCAGGTCTTGTGGAATCCTCCTTGTATGCGGCATGGGCTGCCCGAAGTGGCCCATGAGTGAACCGCCATGGGGGGGGGGGTCCTCGGACCGATACACCTGTTCGGGAGACGACGTGTTGAGTACCCCCTAGTCCAGGACACGGTCTTCAAGTTGGGGATGCTCCTCGATTCTTCCAAACTATTCTTCATCTTCGGTCGTCGGTCTTGAAAACTGGTTCAACAAATCTTCTCATCTTCGATCTTGAGGATCACCGAAGTGAATCCGAAGAGTTTACACATCGGTTATTAGAGGAGCCCCTTTAAGTTCTCGACCTTTATCAACGCCTTGTTATTTTTATGCCACACCTCGGGTTTGAAATTGTTCCCGTGCGGCGGTGTCCTCTTGCATCTAAGCTCCAATGAAGAATTGTATTCGAGGTATCTTTTGCAGCCATGCACCAACGCCAGACTGCTTCCGAGCTCCAATGCCGGGATGTATCCGAGCTCCAACGCTGGAATGTATCCGAGCTCCAACGTCGGACTGTATCCGAGGTGTCATAGATTACCTCGGTCTTGAAAAAGTTAAAAGGGTTCAACCGAGCTTAATGTTGGAGATGCCCTCTATGGATTTAATTCTGATTTCTGCAATGTATTCTCTGCCGTGATGTATAGCCAGTAGCCCTCAAGGTGTGTGTCGGCCAAAAAATCCGAGATGCACATTAGAGGAGATAGTGATCGGCGGACGGGCCCTTGAGAGAGGGTTTTGAGAAGTCGCCGTAATATATTAGCTTGATGCTGGATAAGTCCCATATGGTACCTATTGTTATCCGAAGATGCGTTTGCCCATAGTTCGGTCAAGCCGAACACTGATCACTTTGAATTTTCTGTATTGAATAGCAATGCAGTAGCCCCCGAGACACTGGTCGGGTGGAAACACTAGATCAGGGGATCGATGTGCCCCTTTAATATTAGTAAATGATAAGCCTGAAGCCCAGTAGCCCCTGAGCCTTAATGTGGGCACGAGTGGCTGAATTAAAGATCGACGTCCGGAGTAAAAATCACAAATTATGTGTAATGATTCTATGTATCCAAGTACTCTACATCATTAATGCTCGGATCCGCACTGTACAAAACTTTGTTGACCGACCATCGGCTTCAACCTCCTCGGCCAGTAGCCGGGGAGTGTTTGTCCCACTTTATAAAGCCTTTATGAGGGGAATGATTTACGACAAACAAGGCAATCCGGCCATACGGTTTTATAAACAAAGGTATGCGGAGAGAATCTTATATTAGTATTTAATGTAAGAAATATCTTCCAAAGAAAATAGTCCCCTATTGGTTCCTTTCTTTGGGTTGTCATGCCGACCATGATCATGAAACCCCACCGCCGATCAATGTGGGAGAAAAATATTAAGGATTTAGTCTGGGGAAAGTTCCCAAACTATGTGGTCTTTAGCGAACCTAAATTTTCACTTCCGTCGTTGCCGACCAATTATATCCTTTAAGATCGCTAGCTTTTGGCTTCACCCCATCTGAGGTACTAACTCGGATGACCCGATAGTAACAATCACAAAGGTGCTCCCTTTACCGCCTAGCCAAACAATCGGGAACGTAGAGGAAAGCACAGGAGCCAGGCAACCCAGCTTGGCCAAAATCTTAAGTCAAATTGATGCATATTTATGGCTTTATAACGATAATTATGGAAGGCAATGCTTGTATAATGAATACAAATGCTGATTATATTTATTTTGACTCCGTTGCGACCGTTTATCATTTGAAAGTGGCCCATCGTTGGCTTCTACCCCTTTGTAGATGGTATGCATAGTGTTTCCATAGTAACAAGACAACCCTTAGCCGACGTCTCGGTGCCCGGAGGCGGTTGTGTTAGCAGAAACAAGGCAATCCGATATGCGGGCTTGATAATTGTCACTTAGTCATAGGAGCTTTAAATTGGGGAAGCTAGCTATGAGCCCCCGGTTAGTGTTCAACACCGACCAAAGTCTAGCCATTAACACTTCGCCCAATGTTATGAAAGGCCCATCGTTTATCACGGGGTAATATGTATTGATCTATAGTTTGACACTGCCATCGGATCACCGAATAGTTTTCGCCCCATTGTGACAGTCAGTTTTTGGCTTTGTCCACTGAGGTGCTTAACCATTCGAGCTGGAAGCACAATCGCAGTGATTCTCCCTTTGCACACCTAGCCGAACAAAGCGGGAAATAGGAGGCAAGCACAGGAGCCGGGCAACCCAATTCGAAACCGATGCATATATAGCAATATCCGAGAATGTTTTTGCCGAATCTCTAAAGGTGTCTGGCATTGCACTGCGAGACTTATGCTAGAAACACACAAATAGTTTAAAAGTGCCATAGGCTTGGAAAACCAAAAAACTTCAGTAAAAACTTTACGCCCGAACTAAATCAAGTCATTAGGTGCCAATCCGAAAATTGGTCTTACTTTTGTGCTTCTGTCGTGCATTAATATGACACATCCGATCTCAAGACTTCAAGCGGGTCAGCCTATGGCTGCAACCTCCTATCCTGAAGGCGGAGTACTGCTCGTTAAGCCAGTTTAGCGAACTAAACTCGAGTGGCATTATAGAGAAAACAGGCTATCCGGCTATTGACCACACACTCGAGTCAAGAAAGGAGTGGTAGAAAAAGACTTTGCAATGACTTAGAAGAAGAACACTTATTATAAAATGGCTCATATAAATTTAAGAGCCCGAGTTAACACGGGCAAAGAAAAGTGTTTTTTAACGAACCTCGTTTTTGACAAACATATTTTAGCATAAATATAATGTTGGGTCGAACCGAACAAGAATTAAAAAAAGGGACAATTGCATTTTTACCCCTAGTTAGTTCCTACCCACGGGTTTTACCCTTACTTTTCGAGCTTGCTCATTTTTGCCCTTACTTTTTCCACCGAGGTCCCTTGAATGCCCTTTGACTATTTGACCAAAACTTCGAAAATTCATAACTAATTCATACGAACTCAGAAAAATGCAAATAAGATATCAAAATGTTCAGATAAACATTACCTTTATGGGAATATCATTTGCATTCGGGACAAAAGCATCGTTTAAACTATCCAAGGTAATTAATGTTATTAACATTATTAAAAATAAATAGGTATAAACAATATTTTTTCCATCAATAAAAATTACATGCAAATGTAGGTGATGTTTTCTGAACATCTTGATAACTTATTTGCATTTTTCTGAGTTTGTATTAACTTGTTATGAATGTTCTAACGACTTTGACCATTATTTGGAAACTTCATAACAAGTTGATACGAACTCAGGAAAATGCAAATAAGGTATTGGGATGTTCAGAAAACATCACCTACATTTGCATATAATTTTTATTCATGGAAAAAATATTGTTTATACCTATTTATTTTTAATAATGTTAGTAACATTAATTACCTCGGGTAGTTTAAACGATGCTTTTGTCCTGAATGCAAATGATATGCCCATAAAGGTAATGTTTATCTGAACATTTTGATATCTTATTTGCATTTTTCTGAGTTCGTATGAATTATTTATGAATTTTCAAAGTTTTAGCCAAACGGTCAAAGGGCATTCGAGGGACCTCGATGGAAAAAGTAAGGGCAAAACTGAGCAAGCTCGAAAAGTAAGGGCAAAACCCGTGGGTAGGAACCAACTAGGGGTAAAAATGCAATTGTCCCTTAAAAAAATTGAGCATGGAAGCGACTTAGCTTGTTAATGTGCTCGGTGTCGATGTGCGACCCGAGCTTATGGCGGGACGAGGTCCTAGCCCCCAAGCTGGTCCTGAGGTGGCGGAGCAAAGAGCTCGGCACTCTGAAGTGGCGACATAGCACGGCTAATGTGGCGGGGTGGAGCCTCCAGTCCAACTGAGGCGACGGAGCAGGCCGGCACTATGATGCCGAAGTCCGTGGTGTGGGTTAATGAAGTGATGACGAAGCCCCGGTCCAGCCAAGGTGATGTGGTATGTCGGTACACCGAGGTGACAGCGCTGCCCAACCCGGATCATTTACCTGTGCACAAAAAATAGTGCAAGCCAGAGATAATAGTAATAATAATAAAATAAAAATTCGTTGCATAATTAATAATTTAAGCAAAGTGAGTAATAAAAGAAATCTAGCCCGTGTGCCGAACACTCGATGAGGCAGAGCTCTCTCAGTGATGCCGAAGTCCCCGAGGCAACCGAACATGTCGGTATGGTAACTCGACCAACAAGGTGATCACGCGGGCCGATTTACGCCGTTTGGGACGACGTCGGTGGCTTGCCGAAGTGACCACGTGACGCAATCAAAGTCGATTACCTATACATGTAAAATAGTGTAGTCCAAAAAATAATAATATAAATATAGAATAAAATCCTCGCATAATTAATTTATGCAAACTATTTTTTCTAAAGTGATGTGGCCTGGCTCCGAAGCCAATGTCGGTGCAGGGCGTTGGCGTGATAAAGCCTGTATTCACAGGGCGGTCCGAGTCCCCGATGAGCGTTCACCGAACTGCAGACGGGAAACTGACCGAACCATCACGCAACCATCATTAATGCGGCCATCACTTGACACACCTGTGTACAGATGATGGAATAAACCAGAGTAATAATTCCTTGGAAAAATTAAACCCAAGCAAGAAAAAATTACTAGGATTAATAGCACCTGGTTTATTTGTTGTAGCACTATGAAGAAAGGTTACTCCCAAAATTGGGACTCGATCCACACACCCATTGCCTGATGGGCGATGAAGCGACGACATGGCTAATACGTCCATTTTGCATCATGCTTTTATATCGATATTTATTGCATTATGGGCTCTTATTACACATTATGCCACAATACTTATGCCTATTCTCTCTTATTTTATAAGGTTTACACGAAGAGGGAGAATGCCGGCAGCTGGAATTCTGGGCTGGAAAAGGAGCAAATATTAGAGACCTATTCTGCACAATACCAAAAGTCCTGAAACTTCACGGAAGTCAGTTTTGGAATATAAAAAAAATATTGGGCGAAGAAAGCACCAGAGGGGGGCCACCCACCATCCACAAGGGTGGGGGGCGCGCCCTACCCCCTGGGAGTGCCCCTATCTCGTGGGACCCTTGGCAGGCCTCCGGTGCCCATCTTTTGCTATATGAAGTCTTTCGCTCTAGAAAAAAAAGAAGGAAGCTTTCGGCACGAAGCACCGCCGTCTCGAGGAGGAACCTCGGCGGAACCAATCTAGGGATCCGGCGGAGCTGTTCTGCCGGGGCAACATCCCTTCGGGAGGGGGAAATCATCACCATCGTCATCACCATCGATCCTCTCATCAGGAGGGGGTCAATCTCCATCAACATCTTCACCAACACCATCTCATCTCAAACCCTAGTTCATCTCTTGTATCCGATATTTGTCTCAAAACCTCAGATTGGTACCTGTGGGTTGCTAGTAGTGTTGATTACTCCTTGTAGTTGATGCTAGTTGGTTTCAATGTTGGGGATATCGCTTATCGGGAACTTATCGGTCGACCCATGATAAGGGGTAAATCGGCCAGTTTATTGGCATATTGGCCAATTTATCGCCATATCGGTTGATTTATCGGTTGATTTATGTAACACCCTCGATGCGACTATAGCTCCCACGTGCCGAGGCACGACTTAGAGACATAATCGCATTGAAGGCATATGTCGCAAGTTAGGCAATCTTCACAACATCCCATGTAATAATGATAAAAGGGGAGACAACATAGTTGGCTTACACTCGCCACGTCAATCAAGTACATAAATAACATTACATCAACCAAACACTCATGGCCCGACTACGGCGCCAAAATAAAAGAGAACCCAACATGCGACAAGGTCCCAATCACCCCCAACTGGGCACCACTACTGATCATCGGGAAAGGAAACATAGTATCGTTGAGAGTCTTTGTCGAACTCCCACTTGAGCTCATAATCATCACCTGGAGCGGAATCACCTGGACCTGCAACTGGTGTAGTAGGAATCTGTGAGACACAGGGACTCAGCAATCTCGCACCCTCGCTATCAAGACTATTTAAGCTTATAGGAAGGGTAAGGCAATATATATATGTGGAGCTACAGCAAGCGACTAGCATATGTGGTGGCTAACTTATACGCAAAAGAGAGAGAGAAGAGGAGGCAAAGCGCGAGCGAGAATCTAAAGAACAACCTACGCAAACATTACTCCAACACCGTGTCCACTTCCCGGACTCCGTCGAGAAGAGGCCATCACGGTAACACACTCAGTTGATTCATTTTAATTAAGTTTAGTTCAAGTTATCTACAACTGGACATTAACAAATTCCCATCTGCCCATAACCGCGGGCACGACTTTCGAAAGTTCAATCCCTGCAGGGGAGTCCCAACTTAGCCCATGACAAGCTCTCACGGTCAACAAAGGAATAGACCTCCACCCGAGACACACCGATCAGACTCGGTAACCCGGTACAACAAGACAATTCGACAGGTTTAAACAAGGCCAGCAACACCGCCCGAATGTGCCGACAAATCCCGATAGGAGCTGCACATATCTCTTTCTCAGGGCACACTCAGATAAGCAATCCGTACAACTAAAACCAGCCCTCGAGTTTCCGCGAGGTGGCGCTGCAAGGGGCTCTAGTTTGGACCAACACGCAGAGGAGCACTGGCCCGGGGGGGGGGGTTAAAATAAGATGACCCTTGAGTCTGCAGAACCCAAGGGAAAGAAAAGGCTAGGTGGCAAATGGTAAAACCAATGTTGGGCATTGCTGGAAAAGCTTTAATCAAGGCAAACTATCAAGGGGTTCCCATTATAACCCAACCGCGTAAGGAACGCAAAATCCGGGAACATAACACTGATATGACGGAAACTAGGGCGGCAAGAGTGGAACAAAACACTAGGAGAGAGGCCGAGCCTTCCACCCTTCACCAAGTATATAGATGTATTAAGATAACATAGCAATATAGTGATATCCCAACAAGTAAATAAATGTTCCAACAAGGAACGGCCTCCAATCTTCACCTGCAACTAGCAACGCTATAAGAGGGGCTGAGCAAAGCGGTAACATAGCCAATCAACGGTTTGCTAGGACATGGTGGGTTAGACGTTTTACATGGCAATTTGGGAGGCTGACAAGCAAATGGTAGGCATCGTAGCATTGGCATAGCAAAGAGCGAGCAAACTAGCATAGCAAAGATAGTAGTGATTTCGAGGGTATGATCATCTTGCCTACACAGTTGTCAGAGTTGACTGGATCCTCACAAGCAAACTCAACGGGCTCCTCGGTAGCGAACTCGTCTCCCGGCTCTACCCAAACAAGACAAACAAGCAACAAGGACACAATCAACCACGTGCAAGACCAAGCAATATGATGAAATGATGATATGCTATGCGGGATGCGATGCGGGATGCAAAATGCAAGATATGACAGGAAATGCATGAAGCTGGCCTCAACTTGGAAATCCAAGGGTGCCACTGGAAAGATGGGATGAAATCGCCTGAAAACGATATAAAGAACGCCGGAATCGGAGTTACGGTTTGGAAATGGCAAGCGTTTCAAAAATGACACCGGTCTGCGACTTACAGCAAGTAGGCACCTAAATGCAACAAAATGAACATGCTACAGCACCCAAACAAGACAAAAAAAAATACATGGCAGGGATGCATGCAAGATGCTTAACAAAAGTCTAGCACTGAGCTATGGCCAAATCATCCATTAACAGGTTCAAACAAGCATGGCAAAAACGCAAATGCAAAACAGATTTCAGACTTGGTGAAATTAACACTTGTCTGAAATTTCAGATCGTGAAGCCCTCTTCGGAGCATCAAAACAACATGCTACAGGACCTGAACATGACGAAGAAAGACATGACATGGAGCTACTCAGCAATCTTAACAAAAGTCCCTTAGTGACCTGGGGCCAAAAGGGTTCACAAAATATACTAACGGGCACACGAACATAGCTAAAACACAATCAGTTTTCAGACTTAGTGAAAACTAGGACATGCTGAAACATAACTCACGAAGGCATGTAAACGAGCTTGATGCACTCACTACGGTGCAAATCATGGAAAGTCAAGCATACATCCATTAAGAAGGCACAAAATGCTAGCTAGACATGACAAGAACAATGGTATAGCATGCACGGATCATCCACAACAACGCCGGCAAAATCGCAAATGAGTTGACGATCTGCCCAGATTCACCATGAAGCAAAAGTAGAGCTCGATTGACTCAAGCTAGGGTGCTCCATAATTGCAAACAAAGACATGGATGGGTAGAACATAACATGATTAACAAAATTCCTTTACTGATCATCCTCAAAAGAGGCACGGATCACTAGCAAACAAGCTGAACATATGGCATCATGAACTAAATAATCCCAGACTTAGTGAAAACTACTAAGTCCCTGAAAACAGATTTACCGGGTGCCTCACTTTGCAAGCTTGCACAAGTCACCACACACATCCTAAAAATGCATGGGTTGCACCTCTGGAAAGAAGACAAAATCCTTAACAAAACATATGAGGACTCACAGGCATATCATGCACACAATAATCATGGCAAAAAATCGGAGATACAGATGCAAAGTTACGGAGCCGCGAACATGGGCTTATGAGCTAAAAATCCTGAGGACTTAGTGAAAAAAAACTACCCCGGATTAGGGTTTACTGTAGCAGATCTGGATCGGGGCACGTTCTTCGAGGTTGACCGGATCCTCGCCGGAGCTTCTCGCCGGAGGAGGAAAAGACGGCCGGGGCGAGGAAGAGGCGCGGCTGCCGGCGCCGTTGACCGCGGGCGGCGGCGAGGCGAGGTCCGGTGGCGGCCGG
>NC_057797.1:471636782-471652324 GCF_018294505.1 Triticum aestivum | reverse complement strand
CTCCACCGACGTACTTCTTCCTCCTATATATATCCACGTACCCCCAAACGATCAGAAGAGGAGCCAAAACCCTAATTCCACCGCCGTAACTTTCTGTATCCACGAGATCCCATCTTGGGGCCTGTTCCGGAGCTCCGCCGAAGGGGGCATTGATCACGAAAGGCTTCTACATCAACACCATAGCCTCTCCGATGAAGTGTGAGTAGTTTACTTCAGACCTACGGGTCCATAGTTAGTAGCTAGATGGCTTCTTCTCTCTTTTTGGATCTCAATACAATGTTGTCCCCCTCTCTTGTGGAGATCTATTCGATGTAATCTTCTTTTTGCGGTGTGTATGTTGAGACCAATGAATTGTGGGTTTATGATCAAGTCTATCTATGAATAATATTTGAATCTTCTCTGAATTCTTGTATGTATGATTGGTTATCTTTGCAAGTCTCTTTGAATTATCAGTTTGGTTTGGCCTACTAGATTGATCTTTCTTGCAATGGGAGAAGTGCTTAGCTTTGGGTTCAATCTTGCGGTGTCCTTTCCCGGTGACAGTAAGGGCAGCAAGGCACGTATTGTATTGTTGCCATCCAGGATAACAAGATGGGGTTTTCTTCATATTGCATGAGTCTATCCCTCTACATCATGTCATCTTGCTTAAGGCGTTACTCTGTTTTTAACTTAATACTCTAGATGCATGCTGGATAGCAGTCGATGAGTGGAGTAATAGTAGTAGATGCAAGCAGGAGTCGGTCTACTTGTCTCGGACGTGATGCCTATATACATGATCATACCTAGATATTCTCATAACTATGCTCAATTCTATCAATTGCTCAATAGTAATTTGTTCACCCACCGTAGAATACTTATGCTCTCGAGAGAAGACACTAGTGAAACCTATGGCCCCCGGGTCTATCTTTATCATATCAATCTTCTACTACTTAGTTATTTACTTTGCTATTTACTTTGCTTTTATTTTACTTTGCATCTTTATCATGAAAATACCAAAAATATTATCTTATCATATCTATCAGATCTCACTCTCGTAAGTGGCCCTATAGGGATTGACAACCCCTATTTGTGTTGGTTGCGAGGATTTATTTGTTTTGTGCAAGTACGAGGGACTTGCGCGTAGCCTCCTACTGGATCGATACCTTGGTTCTCAAAAACTGAGGGAAATACTTACGCGGTGCTAAAAGAGGTAGCAACCGGCGTGCCACCGGATGCTTAATCCACCGCTGAAGCCGCGATCGACTGGATCGCTTAGGGCGACGGGCAGCGGGGAGCGAAGACGTTGCGGGAGCCGACCGATACTGGTTCAACGGTTGCCGCAGAAGGATGTCGTGGATGCACGCCCGAAAGTGGGTCGCCCCGCGGACGGGGAGCGCCTCGATGTCGAGGGGAGCTTCTTGAAGCCAAGCGGAATCATCGGCGATGAAAACAAGCGCGCCGAGATCGATCTCGCGGCCCTCAGTCAAACCTCCGCCGGAAACCATGATGATGGGACTCAGAAAAATCGCAACCTCACCGGAAGTCGCTAAGACACCTGCCCCAGGTGGGCGCCAACAGTCGTGGTTCTAAGTATGATAGTAGAAAGGGGGTACGTAGGAGGAGGCAAGATCCTAGCTACGATGAGGTTGTGCACGCAAGATTTATGAGTTCAGGCCCTTCTCGAAGGAAGTAATAGCCCTACATCTTGGTGCCCTGAGGCGGTCGACCGGATTATGCGTGAAGTTACAGGTGGTGCCAACCCTTGTCTCAGTGGAGGGGGTGGCCTATATAGAGTGTGCCAGGACCCCAGCCAGCCCACGTTACAAGGAGTTCAATGTACATAAAGGTGAGGTGTTACTGGTAACGCCAGCAATAAAGACATATAAATGATCATTAACACTACGGAGTGAACGCCTGACCTTTGCCATCCTGAGTGACTTTAGATCTTCTGTATTCCGAGTGGTTTCTTGTACGGTCGAATGGTGATATACTGGTCGAATGGAATTGGGTTATCCGAGTGGAATTGTTGGTCGAGTGGGTTGCACTCTGAGGAGATTCCAGTCAGTGGAAACTGTTGTGCTTTGAATGTTGCTGATCTTTGGGTAGTGTCCTTGGGACGGGCGTCTAGGTCAGGCCTATTACCCTACCCTAGGTACATATCATCGTCAGGCCGCGCCCCCACCCCTTGTCCAATTTGGTTTGGGCAGGGGGAGGCACCCGCCACCTCGTGGCCCTTCTTCCCTCTCTCCACTAAAGCCCAATAAGGCCCATTAACTTCCCTCGGAGAATTCCCGTAACTCTCCAGTACTCCGAAAAATTGCCGAATCACTCGGAACCATTCCGATGTCCGAATGTAGCCTTCCAATATATCGATCTTTACCTCTTGACCATTTTGAGACTCCTTGTCATGTCCGTGATCTCATCTGGGACTCCGAACAAACTTCAGTCATCAAATCACATAACTCATAAAATAAAATCATCATCGAACGTTAAGCGTGCGGACTCTACGGGTTCAAAAACTATGTAGACATAACCGAGACACCTCTCCGGTCAATAACCAATAGCGGAACCTGGATGCTCATATTGGTTCCTACATGTTCTATGAAGATCTTTATCAGTCGAACCGTTATAACAACATACGTTATTCCCTTTATCATCAGTATGTTACTTGCCCGAGATTCGATCGTCGGTATCTTCATACCTAGTTCAATCTCATTACCGGCAAGTCTCTTTACTCATTCTGTAATGCATCATCCCACAACTAACTCATAGGTCACATTGCTTGCAAGGCTTATTATGATGTGCAATACCGAGAGGGCCCAGAGATACCTCTCCGATACTCGGAGTGACAAATCCTAATCTCGATCTATGCCAACCCAACAAAAACCTTCGGATATACCTGTAGAGCATCTTTATAATCACCCAGTTACGTTGTGATGTTTGATAGCACACAAGGTATTCCTCCGGTATCCGGGAGTTGCATAATCTCGTAGTCGAAGGAATATGTATTTGACATGAAGAGAGCAATAGCAATAAAACTGAATGATCAACATGCTAAGCTTACGGATGGGTCTTGTCCATCACATCATTCTCCTAATGATGTGATCCCGTTCATCAAAAAACAACACATGTCTATGGTTAGCAAACTTAACCATCTTTGATTAACGAGCTAGTCTAGTAGAGGCTTACTAGGGACACGGTGTTTTGTCTATGTATCCACACATATATCCAGTTTCCGGTTAATACAATTCTAGCATGGATAATAAACATTTATCATGATATAAGGAAATATAAATAACATCTTTATTATTGCCTCTAGGGCATATTTCCTTCACGACCTCCCTC
Source organism: Triticum aestivum (assembly GCF_018294505.1). Lineage (NCBI taxonomy): Eukaryota > Viridiplantae > Streptophyta > Magnoliopsida > Poales > Poaceae > Triticum > Triticum aestivum. The sequence continues at coordinate 471,649,000 of NC_057797.1, read as the reverse complement.
GCACTCGGACGACGCCATCCCTTGCGCGGGATCAGCCCTTCCTCTGCCAGCTCTTCCAACCGCCGACGGTGACGTGAGACAGGATCCAATCCCCCAACGCGCTGAAATGGCCTTCCCCGCCTTCTCCGCCTTGGCTGTGGAGTACCTCACCATCGCTACGCACTCGGGTGGAGGAGAGGAGCGGAGAAGTCGGGAGGAGAAAAAGGGGATCTGAGGCCCGGAACTTTGCCTCCAAATCTTTTATACCACCAGACAAAATCCTCAGTCGAATCTCCCACTGCAAAACCCTGGATTGATGATATGTCTCCAACGTATCTATAATTTTTTTATTGTTCCATGTTGTTATATTATCATTCTTGGTTGTTTTACAATCATTTTATAGCAACTTTATATCATTTTTTGGGACTAACCTATTGACATAGTGCCCAGTCCCAGTTGTTGTTTTTTGCTTGTTTTTTACTTCGCAGAAAATCAATACCAAACAGAGTCCAAACATAGCAAAACTTTTTGGAGAATTTTTCTGGACCAGAAGACACAAGATGGGCCGAAGAAGTACCAGAGGGGTACCCCGAGGGGAGCACAACCCACAAGGGCGTGCCTTGGGAGTTATGCCCACCTTGATGGCCTCCTGCACCGCCTCTTTGCTCTATAAATACCTCAATATTCAAGAAATCCTAGGGGAGTAGTCAAAAATCAATTCCAGCCGCCGCGAATTCCAGAAACCACAGATCCAATCTAGACACCATCATGGAGGGGTTCATCATCCTCATTGGTGCCTCTCTGATGATTCGTGAGTAGTTCATTGTAGACCTACGGGTCCGTAGTTAGTAGCTAGATGGCTTCCTCCCTCTCTCTCTCTCTCTTTTGATTCTCAATGCAATGGTCTCTTGGAAATCTATTTGATGTAACTATTTTTGCGGTGTGTTTGTTGGGATCCGATGAACTTTGAGTTTATGATCAGATCTATGTTTTTATCCATGAAAGTTATATGAGTCTTTTGATCTCTTATATGCATGATTACTTATAGCCTCGTATTTCTTCTTCGAAACTTTGGTTTAGTTAGGCCAACTAGATCGATTTTTCTTGCCATGGGAAGAGGTTCTTTGTGATGGGTTCGATCTTACGGTGCTTGATCCCAGTGACAGAAGGGGAACCGACATGTATGTATCGTTGCTATTAAGGATAACAAGATGGGGTCTATTTCTACATAAATAGATCTTGTCTACATCATGTCATCGTTCTTATTGCATTACTCTGTTTCTTCATGAACTTAATACACTAGATGCATGCTGGATAGCGGTCGATGTGTGGAGTAATAGTAGTAGATACCGGCAGGAGTCAGTCTACTCATCTTGGACGTGATGCCTATATAATGATCATTGCCTGGATATCGTCATGATTATTTGAAGTTCTATCAATTGCCCAACAGTAATTTGTTTACGCACCGTATGTTATTTTTCTCGAGAGAAGCCACTAGTGAAATCTACGACCCCCGGGTCTCTTCTTTATTATATTTGCCTTTGAGATCTATTTTTATTCACTTATATTTCCAGATCTATTAATCCAAAAGCCCAAAAATACTTTGCTGCACCTTTATTTTATTTTGCATTTATTCGCGGTCTATTTATCCAATCTATCATATTTTTATCCCGTCAACTCGGCAATTTATGGCACCGTTACCCGAAAGGGATTGACAACCCCTTTAACACATCGGGTTGCAAGTATTTGTTCTTTGTGTGCAGGTACCGTTTACATAATGTTGCGTGGTTCTTCTACTGGTTTGATAACCTTGGTCTCATCACTGAGGGAAATATCTACCGTCGTTGTGCTGCATCATCCCTTCCTCTTTAGGGAAATACCGTCGTAGTTAAAGCCGCATCAATTGACGGCCCGCACAGCAAGGCTTTGCACAGGGCAAGCGCAACACGTGGCGGGGATCGTGCATGCAAATCGAGGAGAAACTCCCCCACCCACTTTCCCACTAACGCACGACGTTACCGCCTCAGCGCGCGAACGCGCAAATTCAAATCCCGTGATTTCTGGGACAAATCAATCTGATTGATTACCAGCGATTCCTTTCCTAAAAGGCGCACGTCAGTCCGACTGACAAACCTCTGCGGGGACCCATGCACTCGGCCACGTTAAACACCCGACTGAAATCCTCTTCAAGATTGTTATGTGACGAGCTTGACGCCCCTCTGCGGGTTCACTCGGCCCTCTCGGTAGGCTCCAAGGCGCATGACTCGTAAACCTGGACTCGTAGGAGGCCTGCGCTGGCGTTCCCCTACGATGAGGAGTGGCGTCTCTCTTGAGAGTCAGACCAGGCGCTAGCGTCGCCACTTGAATTGTAATGGCATGCCCTCACTCGGGCCCCTAGTCTATATCCTCCGAGAGACAAAGCGAATTCCACCAGGTTTGTCTCGATGATCAATAACACCTGATCATCTGGGTAAACCTAAAGTCCATAATCTATTGTGTTTTCGTCTAAGGAACAACAAATCATGGTTCGGAAACATATTCTGAGTGCCCCTGCAGCACTCGGACTCAACCGAAGGGTCGGTTTGTTTGTCCTACGAAATCCCAACCAATTCGGGGGATAATGATGTGGTCACCTATTATAGGCAGGGTCATGGACCCATCATTTGGGACCCACATAGAGCACATCAGCACCATAGGTAGGTCTCTGTACCGTGCCAACATTCGGATGCATACATCTGGAGGTTCACTCGGATGCCTCTGCGGCACTCGGACGATCACACATCACTCGGCGGACGGACCACCACTCGAACATAGAGGACAATGGGACGTCTTGGGAGCTGCAACGGTCAAGGAATACTAAGTCATCCACTAAATAGAGTTATAGCTACCATTACCTGTAACTACTGTAGTAGAGGCCCATTACACTAGTAACTGTCCCATTCAATGACATTAATTGCCTTGGCGGCGTGAAAGACATGGGGCTTGTAACACCCACGATGCGGCTATATCTCCCACATGTCGGAGCATGACTTAGACGCATAACCGCATAGTAGGCATGCTGCAAGAGGGGTAATATTTACACATCCCATGTACTGAATAAGAGAGGGATAAGGAGTTGGCGTACAATCGCCACTTCACACAATACATAAATATAGCATTACATCATCCAGAATACAATCAAGTCCGACTACGGAACCAAAATAAAAGAAGACCACCCTAATGCTAGATCCCCAATCGCCCCGACTGGGCTCCACTACTGATCAACTGGAAACAAAACAACACTACGAACACGGCCTTCTTCGAGCTCCCATCTGAGCTCAGTTGCGTCACCTGCACTGGTATCATCGGCACCTGCAACTGCTTGGAAGTATCTGTGAGTCACGAGGACTCAGCAATCTCACACCCGCGAGATCAAGACTATTTAAGCTTATGGGTAGGAAAAGGTAGTAAGGTGGAGCTGCAGCAAGCACTAAGCATATATGGTGGCTAACATACACAAATAAGAGCGAGAAGAGAAGCAACGCAGCGGTCGTGAACTAGAAGTGATCAAGAAGTGATCCTGAAACTACTTACGTTCAAGCATAACACCAAAACTGTGTTCACTTCCCGGACTCCGCCGAAAAGAGACCATCACGGCTACACACGCGGTTGATTCATTTTAATTAAGTGAAATGTCAAGTTATCTACAACCAGATATTAACAAATTCCCATCTGCCCGTAACCGCGGGCACGGCTTTCGAAAGTTCAAACCCTGCAGGGGTGTCCCAACTTAGGCCACACAAGCTCTCACGGTCAATGAAGGATATTCCTTCTCCCAGGAAGACCCGATCAGACTCGGAATCCCGGTTACAAGACATTTCAACAATGGTAAAACAAGACAAGCAAAGCCACCCGAATGTGTCGACAAATCCCAATAGGAGCTGCACATATCTTGTTCTCAGGGCACATCGGATAAGCAATTCGTACAACTAAAACCAACCCTCAAGTTTCCCCGAAGTGGCGCTGCAAGGGGCTCTAGATTGGACCAACACTCAGACGAGCACTAGCCCGGGGGGGTTTAAAATAAAGATGACCCTTGAGTCTGCAGAACCCAAGGGAAAAAGGCTTAGGTGGCAAATGGTAAAACCAAGGTTGGGCCTTGCTGGAGGAGTTTTATTCAAGGCGAACTGTCAAGGGGTTCCCATTATCACCCAACGGCGTAAGGAACGCAAAATTAAGGAACATAACACCGGTATGATGGAAACTAGGGCGGCAAGAGTGGAACAAAACACCAGGCATAAGGACGAGCCTTCCACCCTTTACCAAGTATATAGGTGCATTAATTAAATAAGAGATATTGTGATATCCCAACAATAACCATGTTCCAACATGGAACAAACTCCAGCTTCACCTACAACTAGCAACGCTATAAGAGGGGCTGAGCAAAGCGGTAACATAGCCAAACAACGGTTTGCTAGGAAAGGTGGGTTAGAGGCTTGACATGGCAATAATGGGAGGCATGATATAGCAAGTGGTAGGTATCACGGCATAGCAAAAGAGCGAACAACTAGCAAGCAAAGATAGAAGTGATATCGAGGGTATGGTCATCTTGCCTGAAATCCCGCAAGGAAGAAGAATGAGTCCATGAAGAAGACAAATGGATGTAGTCGAACAAATCCTCACAAATGCGACATTATCGAAACCAACCTGAAGAAGCAACACCGGAAATAAGCAAACAATCATGGTAAACAACCATCACATAATCATGGCATGATGCACAATCAAGTATGATTCATGTCCGGTTTAATGCGGCATGGCATGGCAAAATACACAAACAATCCTAAAAATTAAGTGGAGCTCAATATGCAACGAGTTACATATTGACGAAACACCACATCAATTATTTAGTTCCCTCCCGTTTATGTACCCAACAATTTTAAATGTTGTTAAACATGGCAAGAGGTGAAACATGAGTAAAATACACAGTTAGGCATTTTAAATGAGGCCAGAAACATCAAACAACAATTCCAGTAAATCCTCATGTGTATTTAGCAATTTAAAGCAAACAACAATATTTAACCATTTTAAATGTTGTTATCACGATGCGAATGACATGTGCAAGTTTTATGCAATTTTATGAAAATGTTGATAAGAGCATGTTATGAAGCATTTTTCATCGTGGCGGAAACGAAAGGGGTGCCATGGCAACGAATCCGAAAATGATGCCACGGCACCATATCGGTTTCGGTAGCTCATGGAGATACCCGTGCAAAAGGAAAAGTGATGGGAGCATGTCAAAAGATGGTTGGGAGATCCCGGTTATCGGGTTCCCACGTGTCGACGGCATGGCAACGAGGAGGAACAACTAACGTTCACGGGCGAATAGAACATCCAACCATGCCTCTCATACAACACAAGCATTCATCCATGGGCGGTCGTTCTCGGTGGTTATACCTTCGAAGCATGCGTTCTCGGAGCGGTTCGGGTCAAGCGGTGTAGTCGTTCACGATCATCGTGGGTAGTAGTGGTACTCGGCGATGGTAGAGGAAGTAGTTGTTCACGCGACGGTAGTCGAACTTGAAGGTTCCGTTACACAGGTCTTCGGCAATGGTAGTGGTACACATTTCGTAGTCGTACACATTCAGTAGATGTTCGAGGTCACGACGAGGATCTTGACATCCACGGGGTCTTCACGGGTCGACGGTAGGGTTACACGTTTGTAGTCATACACTCTCCGTATATGTTCGGGGTTGTCACCGTGCGTAGTCGATGTAGTTGAACTTGGCGTAACCAAAGGGAACTTGGCGTTCGGAGTCCGGGTCTTGCGGGTGGTGTACTTGGTGCTTGTGGTTCCAATCCGGGGGTGCATGCGTCCACGGTGACACTGCATGGTGCAAAGAGGCGACGACTTGGGCGGTTTTGGCCAAGGACTCGGGCAGCTTTTGTAGGAGCTCGATGGGGCTTGCTGCTACTCGTTTCCTTCACCAGGTGACAGACCGAAGGCGCAGTGGCACTAGACGGCGAAGTGGACGTGCTACTCGTGCCCTGCGGAGGCAGCGAGGCCAGGGAGGCCCAGCAGCGAAGCAAGGCTCGTGAGCAGAGGAGTAAGTCGTGGCGCTGGCACACAGGGGCCCCGCTTCCTGGTGGTACTCCGACGAAGACGGTCGGAGCATCGCTGGTCGACGGGCGCGACGCAGCGGGAGGGCGCCACGGCGCGCGGGGGAATAGGGTAGCAGAGAGGCGCGGAGGCGCCAGAGGAGGGCGCCGGCAGCGGAGAAGTTCCAGGGCGGCGGCTTGGTCGCGGGGTCGAGCTGCAGCAGCTCGCGTGCTCCGGCGTAGGCAGAACCCACAGCGAGGAGGAGAAAGGGAGCAGGGACGCGCGACTGCTTGGTAGCGGGGCGCTTGGTCATCGGTGAGGTGGCCGTCCGGCCGAGGAGACGGGCGCGAGGTCGGGGTCCTGACCATGAGGATCGCCGTGAGGAAGAGAGCGGGAGGAGGGAGAGATGGGGATCCAGTGATGCGGGAGCGGCAACGGGACATGGCAAAATGGCAGCGGCCTGCAGGGTCGTCGGCGCGGGCGCCATGGCCGGAGACCAAGGTTCAAGGGCATCGGGCATGGGGCGCTGCCCCTCTACGTGCGTGTGTTGTGTGTGTGGCGGCGTGAGCAGGGGAACAAGGGAGAGGGGGTCACGGCTCAGCCTCGGGCCGGCTAGGTCAGGCCGCAGGTGGGCCTTGGAGGCTGCGAGGGGGCTAGGGGAGGTTGGGCTGGCGCAGGAGGTAGGGAGGCCCAGCTGGGCTGGCTTCTCTCCTCTCTCTCTCTAATTTCTTTAACAGAACAACACTAGAGATAAGGAAAAGGAAGAGGGGGTTAGGGAAAGGAATTTGAGTACGCGGATAAATTTCCCGGACTCGCAAAAATACGAGGAATTTGACAAAAATGGCCTGAGGATTTTTAGAGGAAGTAAAATCCACACGCATTGGATTTAACTCGGCAAGTTCGAATTTCAAAACCCATTCAAAAGAACTCCAAATGGGTTGAAATCATAGGAGGTGACCCTACACAATATATGTGATTTATGGGGCAGATTTGGAACATTTATGGGTAAAGTAAAATTGCCACTCAATTTTACTAAAAGGCCCCAAAGGAAGAAGGGGAAGTTGAGAAGGATAAAAGGAAATTTGAAGGACGGTGCATATGTGTTTGTGGGTGATTCCAAGCAAATGGAATGGTTTAATATAGCTCCCTAAATATCGGGAGGGTATGTTATAAAGAGAACTCACCATGTGAATTCCCTCGATTTAAATGGATCAAAGATCCATACCATTTATTTAGTTGAGATAAAAAAATGACATGATGACATGATGCAATGCAAATGATGCAAAGATGAATGCAACAAGCAAAAACAAATCACACAACGAATCTCAGAAACCCTGGAAGGCATCTGAAGCTCCGGTCTTGGGGCGTTACAACACTCCACCACTACAAGAGGATCTCGTCCCGAGATCTAGGATGGCACCGGAAAAAAAACGGAAGACAAAGAGGTAAAACTAAGTTGCTTCTTTGACCAATGAGTGAAACCAAAGAACCTTGAGAGGTTGGAACAAATTGAAAGAAAGAATGTAACGAAGATGAACAAATTTGAAAACACTCCATTGGAAAAGAGGAACAAGGAACATTACGAGAACCTTGTAGGTTGAAAGACATAAGAAAAAGGGTTGCAATGGACAAAAGTACATTCAAGCACTCCAGTTGGAACGAGATGTCCAAGGAGCGATAAGGATCGATTACGACAACACTCCGGTAGAAACAAGATAGAGGAGGAAAAATAATAATATAATTTGGACAGCACTCCGACTGTAAATGGAAGGAATAGAACATGAATTTGACAAGGTGAGAGGATACTTGATGAAATCAACAACACACTGCCTCCGAAACTATTGAAAGAATGGCACAAGAGGTAAGAAAGGTTTTCAGACAGCACTCCGGTTGAGAATGGAGGCAAAACTTGACAGAACGGGAAGAACTTGAAAAGAGGGCACGACACTCCGGTTAAAAGGATAAGCATGAAAAGAACACGGTCCTCACAATTCGAGATGATGTTAGAAAAGAGCAACATCACAATGCCTCTGGAAAAATGGAATAGAAGGTAGATCGTCAGAACAAAAGAACGGAGAAGAAAATGACAACTTCTACCACAAATGAGTTTGTAAAGCACCCTTCCAAGAAGGTTATAACGGAGTTGTTGGAAACCAACAACGAAAAGAGTAAGCTTGTTGTGGGCTTATGGAAAACATCTTGAAATCTTGAGGTGAAATTCTGCCACTAACGAAAAACAATAGATTGGATTGATATGAACAAGGAGACGAGAAACTTATTTCACCGGAAGGATAAATGAAGAACTTGGGTCGTTTATAACCACCATAAATAGCAAAATCCTTAGGGAAAACTTTAGGTGAAATATAACTTAAGATAACTCCAATGAAGAGATTGACGGATTGAAGAGATGTCTTGAACGAAGAGAAAATGATGGATTTAAATATGTCACTCTTTGAAAACTTGTGAATCATGAAACCCGAAGGGAAATTATCAAGAATGACATAACACCACCTCAAATGATAAGGTAGAAAGAATTGCACTTCGGAATGCAAGATGAAGAATGCTTGAACTCCTCAAAACAAGACATGTGTTGATCACCATGTTTATTTGAGAGTATAGCTTGGCGGATCATAACTTCGAGAGAAATCTTGAGGACAATTGAAGAATGAACAGAATCCTTGATGAACCACCCTGAAGAACTCTGGTAATAAAAGAATGATCAAACGAAAGGTAAGTTGAAAGGAACTCCGGTAGGAGCCTTGCAATGATTTAGATGGAGCTTCGTGGTAAAATAGTTTAGAGATCTTGGAACTCCGGGAAAAGTATGAAGCACTTGAACCGAGAATTTACTCATCGTGAACAAACTCTAGAAGAATGAATCAATCACTTGGATGAAGCAAGAATAAGAATTATGTTATGCGTATCCTTCACCAATTTAAATCGATGACAAGCAATGGATTTGGCATACTACTTATTCTCGAGGAAAGGATTAAGATAGATATAGCGCAAACTTGGGAAGGTCTTCAACGAACCACCGGTAGGATTTGGAAACAACGAGTGAATTAATATGAGAACATAGGAAGAGGAATCTTGGACTAACCACCGTAAGAATTGAACAAGAAAGTAGCAAATCCACAATTCACCGGGAAGAATTGGAAAACGAATGAAGATACTTGAAGGAATTCACATACAAGTGAACGAAGAGATCCCAAGTTGATTAGAGAATACTTGAACGATGCACTGGGAAGATTTGGAGAACGAGAGCTGAAAGCTGAGTATAAATAAACCCGAAATGGTGGCCTTTGGAGAATCAAATTGAAAAGAATCTTGAATTGCTCCGGATAGGTGAAAAGAATTCTCCCAATCAAAACAATTATGAGAGGATGGCATCAAGCTAGAATCACGAATCATCGAGAGAATGGACAAGATTGAGAGAGAAAAATCTCCTTCGGTCTTCAAATCCGAGAATGATGACGAGAAACACCTTCATGAATTGTTGAGATACTCTAGGATGAAAAATGGAAAGGTTGAACCAACGACGAAAAGAATTTGACAGATCTTTGAGAAATACAAATGACCGATGATAATTCATTCTTGCGTCAAACTTTAGAAGATTTGAGAATAGCTCCGAGAAAAATTAGAAGAGCCAGGTAAGATCCTGGGAAAAGACATGTGGGTTAGGGCCCACTCAAAAGAAACACCATTGAACGAATACTTGAAAGATATTGCACTGGTTGAATTGAATAACTTGAATGAGATAACAACCTCGAAAGAACTTGAGCGAATAGAGAATGGAAACTTGAATCTTCTGAGATATCTTCAGCACTCCGGAACAATTGAATAGCGAGAAGTGAATGATTAATAGGTGCACCGGCATGAGAAAACATTTGAAACAAGGAAAGGATATGATCGACAAATCTTGACTTGAATCCATCGGAGAAGAAAGGGAACGGGGAATGATGAACTTGAAGCCCCCTTAGCATCTTCATAAGAAACACCGGGTATAACATTGAAAGAAAAGACTGAAGAGACTTCTCACAAATAAAATGATACATGATTAAGAAATCTGAATCCTTGAACAAAAAGGGTGGGTGGGCGGGAAAAACAAGGACAACTTCGGGCGGATGAAACAAACACCGTTGAGAAACTTAGAATTGATCTTGCGGATGTTGAAATGATCGGTTCCACTTGAAGAGAAGCACACCGGTTGAAAAGGATTGACATGACAATCTCGATTATTAGGAAGGATTAGTATTCACATAGAAATATGAGAACGCCGCTTAGGAAAGGTATGGAATCAACACTTGACTTCGAAGCAACTCAAATACCACAAATCAAAACAAAAAACAAAGGATTGACTTGCAGAATAAGCCAGAAACAAACATATGATAGATCCCATATCGTATCATGTGTTTGTTGGAAGATATTCTAGGAGCTACTTGAATTCCCACTTACAAACTCCCGAAACTTTCTAGTTATGCAATCAGCTGTTGGGGATACAGGGGAAGCATAATATCTCACCCAAAACTAGCAAATCCTACATCCAGTTGTATCCATCCTTCAACACATAACCAATAAACCTTCGGAAATCGTTTACCTCAACCTTCGAAAAGCATCTGTTATACAAGTTATGGCAATACTCCCAAACTCCTGCCCCAGTACTGGGTGGCGTCGAGGTTATCTCACCAACAACTGCATAAAAGAGATTTTCGATGTCAGCGAACTCAGGCATTCCAGAACAGCAACGATAAAATTGTGACGACAACACCTCGGAGCTCAACTCCACGGGACACTGCCACAACCCCTAAATGTCAGGAGGCACCAAGAACAATGTTCTCGTCACAAAACCATCGGAATGATTCGAAGATACCCGCGTGATCCTAAAAAAAATTAGTGAAATTTGAGAAGAGAAGAGTCAAAACTCTACGTCAGGAAGCCTCGCCAGAGAAACGAAGGGGCTGAGGAGTAAAAAGAATCCTACTCTCTGATATATATAATCCTATAAGACTCAAAACATTTTTCTAGACTCAACAACGCCAACGATTCGATCAAGCAGGGGGCTCCTAAGTCGGGGAAGGCTCTGATTACCAACTTGTAACACCCACGATGCGGCTATATCTCCCACGTGTCGGAGCATGACTTAGAGGCATAACCGCATAGTAGGCATGTCGCAAGAGGGGTAATCTTTACACATCCCATGTACTGAATAAGAGAGGGATAAGGAGTTGGCGTACAATCGCCACTTCACACAATACATAAATATAGCATTACATCATCCAGCATACAATCAAGGTCCGACTACAGAACCAAAATAAAAGAAGACCACCCTAATGCTAGATCCCCAATCGCCCCGACTGGGCTCCACTACTGATCAACTGGAAACGAAACAACACAACGAACACGGCCTTCTTCGAGCTCCCATGTGAGCTCAGTTGTGTCACCTGGACTGGTATCATCGGCACCTGCAACTGTTTGGAAGTATATGTGAGTCACGAGGACTCAGAAATCTCACACCCGCGAGATCAAGACTATTTAAGCTTATGGGTAGGAAACGGTAGTAAGGTGGAGCTGCAACAAGCACTAAGCATATTTCGTGGCTAACATATGCAAATAAGAGCGAGAAGAGAAGCAACGCAGCGGCCGTGAACTAAACGTGATCAAGAAGTGATCCTAAAACTACTTATGTTCAAGCATAACACCAAAATCGTGTTCACTTCTCGGACTCCGCCGGAAAGAGACCATCACGGCTACACACGCGGTTGATTCATTTTAATTAAGTTAAGTGTCAAGTTCTCTACAACCGGATATTATCAAATTCCCATCTGCCTATAACCGCGGGCACGGCTTTCGAAAGTTCAAACCCTGCAGGGGTGTCCCAACTTAGCCCATCACAAGCTCTCACGATCAACGAAGGATATTCCTTCTCCCAGGAAGACCCGATCAGACTCGGAATCCCGGTTACAAGGCATTTCGACAATGGTAAAACAAGACCAACAAAGCCACCCGAATGTGCCGACAAATCCCGATAGGAGCTGCACATATCTCGTTCTTAGGGCACACCGGATAAGCAATCCGTACAACTAAAACCAACCCTCAAGTTTCCCCGAGGTGGTGCTACAAGGAGCTCTAGATTGGACCAACACTCATAGGAGCACTGGCCGGG
>NC_057797.1:471629197-471636531 GCF_018294505.1 Triticum aestivum | reverse complement strand
GGGGGTTTAAAATAAAGATGACCCTTGAGTGTGCAGAACCCAAGGGAAAAGGCTTAGGTGGCAAATGGTAAAACCAAGGTTGGGCCTTGCTGGAGGAGTTTTATTCAAGGCGAACTGTCAAGGGGTTCCCATTATAACCCAACCGCGTAAGGAACACAAAATCAAGGAACATAACACCGGTATGATGGAAACTAGGGCGGCAAGAGTGGAACAAAACACCAGGCATAAGACCGAGCCTTCCACCCTTTACCAAGTATATAGGTGCATTAATTAAATAAGAGATATTATGATATCCCAACAATAACCATGTTCCAACATGGAACAAACTCCAGCTTCACCTGCAACTAGCAACGCTATAAGAGGGGCTGAGCAAAGCGGTAACATAGCCAAACAAAGGTTTGCTAGGAAAGGTGGGTTAGAGGCTTGACATGGCAATAATGGGAGGCATGATATAGCAAGTGGTAGGTATCGCGGCATAGCAAAAGAGCGAACAACTAGCAAGCAAAGATAGAAGTGATATCGAGGGTATGGTCATCTTGCTGAAATCCCGCAAGGAATAAGAACGAGTCCATGAAGAAGACAACCGGACATAGTCGAACAAATCCTCACAAACGCGCCGTTATCAGAACCAACCCGAAGAAGTAACACCGTAAAGAAGCAAACAATCATGGTAAACAACCATCACATAATCATGGCATGATGCAGAATCAAGTATGATGCATGTCCGGTTTAATGCGGCATGGCATGGCAAAATGCACAAACAATCCTACAAATTAAGTGGAGCTCAACATGCAACGAGTTGCATATTGATGAAACACCACATCAATTATTTAGTTCCCTCCCGTTTATGTACCCAACAATTTTAAATGTTGTTAAACATGGCAAGAGGTGAAACATGAGTAAAATACACAGTTAGACATTTTAAATGAGGCCGGAAACATCAAACAAAAATTCCGGTAAATCCTCATGTGCATTTAGCAATTTAAAGCAAACAACATTATTTAACCATTTTAAATATTGTTATCATGATGCGAATGACATGCAAGTTTTATGCAATTTTATGAAAATGTTGATAAGAGCATGTTATGAAGCATTTGTCATCGTGGCGGAAACGAAAGGGGTGCCACGGCAATGAATCCGAAAATGATGACACGGCACCATATCGGTTCTAGTAGCTCATGGAGATACCTGTGCAAAAGGAAAAGTGATGGGAGCATGTCAAAAGATGGTGGGGTGATCCCGGTTATCGGGTTCCCACGTGTCGACGGCATGGCAACGAGGAGGAACAACTAACGTTCACGGGCGAATACAACAACCAACCATGCCTCTCATACAACACACGGGCGAATACAACAACCAACCATGCCTCTCATACAACACAAGCATTCATCCACGGGCGGTGGTTCTCGACGGTTATACCTTCGAAGCGTGCGTTCTCGGAGCGGTTCGGGTCAATCGGTGTAGTCGTTCACGATCGTCGTGGGAAGTAGTGGTACTCGGCGATGGCAGAGGAAGTAGTTGTTCATGCGACGGTAGTCGAACTTGACAGTTCCATTACATAGGTCTTCGGCAACGGTAGTGGTACACGTTTCGTATTCGTACACATTTCGTAGATGTTCGAGGTCACGGCGAGGATCTTGACATCCACGGGGTCTTCGCGGGTCGACGATAGGGGTACACGTTTGTAGTCATACACTCTCTCCGTAGATGTTCGGGGTCGTCACCGTACGTAGTCGATGTAGTTGAACTTGACGTAACCAAAGGGAACTTGGCGTTCGGAGTCCCGGTGTTGCGGATGGTGTACTTGGTGCTTGCGGTTCCGATCCGGGGGTGCATGCGTCCACGGTGACACTGCATGGTGCAAAGAGGCGACGACTTGGGCGGTTTTGGCCAAGGACTCGGGCAGCTTTTGTAGGAGCTCGATGGGGCTTGCTGCTGCTCGTTTCCTTCACCAGGTGACAGACCGAAGGCGCAGCGGCACTGGACGGCGAAGTGGACGTGCTACTCGTGCCCTGTGGAGGCAGCGAGGCCAGGGAGGCGCAGCAGCGAAGCAAGGCTCGCGAGCAGAGGAGGAAGTCGCGGCGCTGGTGCACAGGGGCCCAGCTTCCTGGTGGTACTCCGACGAAGACGGTCGGAGCATCGCTGGTCGACGGGCGCGACGCAGGTGGAGGACGCCACAGTGCGCGCGGGAACAGGGTAGCAGAGAGGCGCGGAGGCGCTGGAGGAGGGCGCCGGCAGCGGAGAAGTTCCAGGGCGACGGCTTGGTCGCGGGATCGAGCTGCAGCAGCTCGCGTGCTCCGGCGCGGGCAGAACCCACAGCGAGGAGGAGAAAGGGAGCAGGGGTGCGCGACTGCTTGGTGGCGGGGCGCTTGGTCACCGGCAAGGTGGCCGTCCGGCCGAGGAGACGGGCGCGAGGTCGGGGTCCTGACCATGAGGATCGCCGCGAGGAAGAGAGCGAGAGGAGGGAGAGATGGGGATCCAGTGATGCGGGAGCGGTGGCGGGACATGGCAAAATGGCATCGGCCTGCAGGGTCGTCGGCGCGGGTGCCATGGCCGGAGACCAAGGTTCAAGGGGATCAGGCATGGGGCACTGCCCCTCTACATGCGTGTGTTGTGTGTGTGGCGGCCTGAGCAGGGGAACGAGGGAGAGGGGGTCACAGCTCAGCCTCAGGTCGGCTAGGTCAGGCCGCAGGTGGGCCTTGGAGGCTGCGGGGGGGCCTAGGGGAGTTTGGGCCGGCGCAGGAGGTAGGGAGGCCCAGCTGGGCTGGCTTCTCTCCTCTCTCTCTCTCTAATTTCTTTAATAGAAAACACTAGAGATAAGGAAAAGGAAGAGGGGGTTAGGGAAAGGAATTTGAGTACGCGGATAAATTTCTCGGACTCGCAAAAATACGAGGAATTTGACAAAAATGGCCTGAGGATTTTTAGAGGAAGTAAAATCCACACGCGTTGGATTTAACTCGGCAAGTTCGAATTTCAAAACCCATTCAAAAGAACTCCAAATGGGTTGAAATCATAGGAGGTGACCCTACACAATATATGTGATTTATGGGCAGATTTGGAACATTTATGGGTAAAGTAAAATTGCCACTCAATTTTACTAAAAGGTCCCAAAGGAAGAAGGGGAAGTTGAGAAGGATAAAAGGAAATTTGAAGGACGGTGCATATGTGTTTGTGGGTGATTCCAAGCAAATGGAATGGTTTAATATAGCTCCCTAAATATCGGAAGGGTATGTTATAAAGAGAACTCACCATGTGAATTCCCTCGATTTAAATGGATCAAAGATCCATGCCATTTATTTAGTTGAGATAAAAATATGACATGATGACATGATGCAATGCAAATGATGCAAAGATGAATGCCACAAGCAAAAACAAATCACACAACGAATCTCGGAAACCCTGAAAGGCATCTGAAGCTCCGTTCTTGGGGCGTTACAGGGCTGCAGCGCACTCTATATAAGTCGCACCCCTCTCCATAGTCGAGCACGTTCATACTCTGTAACCATATCCATCAAATCAAAGCAAGCCTCGGGGCACGAGACGTAGGGCTTTTACCTCCACCGAGTGAGGGGCCTGAACTCGTTAAACATCGAGTGTTACACCTACGCCGTAGCTAGTCTCTGCCCCTTATTTGTACCCCTAGTACTCATTGTCAAGATCATAACCCCGACACCGGATACTCCAATGGCGGCGAGTTGCATCCCTCGATGTGCCCAAGGACGGCGTGGAGCGTGCGCCCGGGGAAGCCCCACCATTGATGGCGGCCGTCGGAGTTGTGGCGCCACCTTGGTGCCGAAGCGCCATTCGTGGACGCGAGCTGGTCCGCGTGGCGTCGCTGGACGTCGTCCACAGAGTATGGTTGTCGGAAGCGTATTTCGGTTGTTGTCGCACTTCCTCCAGTAGCGCCACCCAGATCCACGCGATCTCACCACGACGTTCAGCATTGGAGGGCGGCGGGGGCACGGGGACACCTCTGGCACTGAGCCTTCATGAGCCCGGCACGCGCATGTCCGGCGGCGCTTGGTAGTTGGCCTCGTAGAGGAGGCACGCCTCCCACTTGTGCAGATGGCGGCGGCCGAAGGCATAGGCTGCCGCTCCATCGTCGGGGAACCTCTCGACCATCTGTGAAGGAAGGAGAGAGGGTGAGAACAAAGGCGGTGAGGGAAAGAAGGTGGTCGGCGGCAAGAGAGAGAGAGAGATGGTTGTGGAGGTGTAACGCCCCGAGACTGTTGCCCCAGGTGTCTTCCAGTTATGCGTCGTCGTTGCCATGTCATTCGCTTGCATGTTGCATCTTGTCATGTCATCATGT
Source organism: Triticum aestivum (assembly GCF_018294505.1). Classification (NCBI taxonomy): domain Eukaryota; kingdom Viridiplantae; phylum Streptophyta; class Magnoliopsida; order Poales; family Poaceae; genus Triticum; species Triticum aestivum. The sequence continues at coordinate 471,632,222 of NC_057797.1, read as the reverse complement.
GCATTGCATCACATGTTTTCAAAACTTGCATCCGTCCGGGTGTCCCAGTTCTTTCCGTTGTCCGTTCTGACCACGTCCACACTCGCACGCGCCCGCAGCACGTCCGAAATATTATTTTATAATTGGCCGGAGAATGTTCTCGGAATGGTATGAAAGTTGGCGTGCGGTGTTGTTATGTTGTTAGTAGGTCGCCTGCCAAGTTTCATCGCATTCGGAGTCCGTTTAACGCCCCAACGGTTAACTATAGCGGCATTATAACCGGTCTATCGTCGGACGTTTTCGGTCTCTGAAATAGTCGCCGGGCCGCATTCCGTCTTTCTCTTCTCAGCCCAACACCCTTCCAAACCCCTCCTAACCACCTAATCCTCTTTGCACAGTGCATCGACCCCTTGCCCATGTCCAAAACTGTCCCGAACCCGATCCGGACAGTCGTCACCGCTGGATCCGGATCATCCCCAAACATCCCTAAAAACATCTGCGATTATTTGTTTCGACTCCCAAAGCATTTTATTTCGAACCGTCCAATTATGATCGGAGGGACCTAGATAACCCCAACCCTAATCTCCTACCTATATAATCAGTGTAACCCTAGACCTAGATGTCCCATCCATCCCTCTCGTTTCCGCCGCCGCCACCCACTCACCATCTCCCTCGGGATCCTCCCAGATCCATCCACTCCACCCAGCCGACACGACCACCTCCCTCGTTTTCAGCACGGGCCAATCTCCTCCTCCATCCAATCGAGCCAACCAAGCCACGCCGCTCAATCCCGCAGGAGCCCGAGGCCTCCACGCTGGAGCCACGAGCGCCACCGCCACCATTTGGAGCGCCGCCGTTGCTGGAGATGAGTGCCCCGCTGCCCCATGCTTCTTCTCCCTCTCCTCTCATTCGTTTCTCTTGGCTCTCTAGCTCTCTGCCTCTCAAGTCTCCCTATTATCTCCCCGTGTAGGAGCCGTGGAAGCCATGGACTGAATTCGGCCTCGAGGTCCCGACGCCGCCATCTCCTGCATCTGCTGCCGCGCTAAGTCCCGCTTCCTCGCATGCGCCTCAAGTCCGTCCCCGCGTCGTCACGGGCCTCCCTTGCTTCGCCTTGGTCTGCCATGGCCCCTCGCCCGCACGCCAAGTTCTTGCTGCGGACGCCTCGATCTGCCATGCCGACGCCTTCCATGGAGTTCCCTGCAGCCTCCCGTCAGCGTCATCTTGAGCCGAACCTCGCCGGTGAGGCCCCGCTACCGCGTGCCTCTGTTTGTCTCTCCCTTTTGTCTTCTTCGACCACCCATGCCCTCCCTCTCAACTCTCTCCTTTTCCTCTGTAGTCCGCCGCCATGGACGTCCCGACGTACGAGCTCGCTGTCGACCGCACCCGGATTCCTCGTCCTTGACCGGATCCGTGCTCCATACCGCCGTTCCCAGTGTACCCCACGATCGCCTCGCCGGCCTTCTCTGTAGTCCGCCGTTGTTGTCCCGTGCGCCGCGCCCTATTCGTCTGCAATGAGCGCGCCCTTGCGCGTTGACCAGCCGCTGCTGCTTCCCGATCGAGTGCCTGGGCCGACCTCGCCTTGTGCCTCATCGCGGCCTAGCAAGGCGCTGAGGCCCAGCCTCTCAACCAGCCTGTCTCTTCCACCAACCGGGCCAAGGCCCAATGTGAGCAACCTTGCCCAGATCCAGTTTCGGCCCATCCCATGTTTTTTTCAGTGTCTGCGGTTTTAGCTAATTTCCAGATACTGCAGTTTTTTACACAAAAAACACCTAGTTGTCATGTATATAATAACTAATTAACCGTGCATCAAAATTAAACAAACTTAATATGTAAAATTCTTAGATTTTCGCCTAGTTTCATTATATGCAACTTTCATCCATGTTAAAAATGTCTAAAATGTTGTTTGTGTTAATTTTGCATAATGCCATTTTAAAATGTTTTAATTCATAACTAAATAACTGTACCTCCTTTTTAAATAAACTTTATATGTAATTGGGGTAGAAAAATGCATAGATTAACATGATGTACTTACTTTGCATGTTTAACAACTCTGAAATTATGTTTAGGGAAAAACAGTAGCTAATTCGAAATATGCATATGAGGATTTTCCGGAATTGTTGTTGTTGTTGTTTCCGGCCTCATTTAAACTTGCTTAAATGTGTAGTTTTCATATGCTCACCCCTTGCCTTGTTTAATAACATTTAATATTGTTGGGTACATAACCGAGAGAGAACTAAATAAGTCATGTGGTGTTTCGTCAATATGCAACTCGTTGCATATTGAGCTCCACTAATTTGTAGTATTGTTTCTGCACTCTGCCATGCCATGCCTCTTTAAACCGGACATGCATCATACTTGGTTGTGCATCATGCCATGTTTATGTGATGGTTGTTTACTATGTTTCTTGCTTCTTTCCGGGTTGCTTCTCTCATTAGCTTCGGTTTCGTTCCAGAGTTTTGAGGATCCGTTCAACTACGTCCGTTTGTCTTCTTCATGGACTCGTTCTTCTTCTTTGCGGGATATCAGGCAAGATGACCATACCCTCGAAATCACTTCTATCTTTGCTTGGTAGTTGTTCATTCTACCGCTATGTCGCGCCACCTACCACTTGTTATATCATGCCTCCCATATTGCCATGTCAAGCCTCTAACCCTCCTTCCTAGCAAACCGTTGTTTGGCTAAGTTACCGCTTTTGCTCAGCCCCTCGAATAGCGTTGCTAGTTGCAGGTGAAGTTGAAGATTGTTCCATGTTGGAACATGGATGTGTTGGGATATCACAATATCTCTTATTTAATTAATGCATCTATATACTTGGTAAAGGGTGGAAGGCTCGGCCTTTTGCCTGGTGTTTTTTTCCACTCTTGCCGCCCTAGTTTCCGTCATACCGGTGTTATGTTCCTTGATTTTCCGTTCCTTATGAGGTTGGGTGTTATGGGAACCCCTTGACAGTTCGCTTTGAATAAAACTCCTCCAGCAAGGCCCAACCTTGGTTTTACATTTGCCTAACAACCTAAGCCTTTTTCCCTTGGGTTTCCGGAGCCCGAGG
>NC_057797.1:471616782-471628925 GCF_018294505.1 Triticum aestivum | reverse complement strand
CCTGCGAGGCCACCTCGGGGCAACTTGAGGGCTGGTTTTACTTGTAGCTTGATCTATCTAGTGTGTCCTGAGAACGAGATACGTGCGACTCCTATCGGGATTGTCGACACATCGGGCTGCTTTGCTGGTCTTGTTTTACCATTGTCGAAATGTCTTGTAACCGGGATTCCGAGACTGATCGGGTCTTTCCGGGAGAAGGAATATCCTTCGTTGACCGTGAGAGCTTGTGACGGGCTAAGTTGGGACACCCCTGCAGGGTTTAAACTTTCAAAAGTTGTGCCCACGATTATGTGGCAGATGGGAATTTGTTAATGTCCGGTTGTAGAGAACTTGACACTTGACTTAATTAAAATGCATCAACCGCATGTGTAGCCGTGATGGTCTCTTTTCGGTGGAGTCCGGGAAGTGAAAATGGTCCGTGTGTTATGGTTGTGCGTAAGTAGTTTCGGGATCACTTCTTGATCATTTCTAGCTTCACGACCGTTGCGTTGCTTCTCTTCTCGCTCTTATTTGCGTATGTGAGCCACCATATTTGCTTAGCGCTTGCTGCAACTCCACCTCATTACCACATCCTACCCATAAGCTTAAATTGTCTTGATCTCGCAGGTGTGAGATTGTTGAGTCCTCGTGACTCACGGATACTTCCAAATAGTTGTAGGTGACGATGATACCAGTGCAGGTGACGCAACCGAGCTCAAGTGGGAGCTCGATGAAGATCTTGATCGTTGTTGTGTGTCTCTTTCCGGTTGATCAGTAGTGCTGCCCAGTTGGGTCGATCGGGGATCTAGCATTTGGGGTTGTCTTTTTTTATTTTGGTTCCGTAGTCTGACCTTGATTGTATTCTGGATGATGTATGTTTAACTTCTTATTTCTGTGAAGTGGTGATTGTAAGCTAACTCTTTATCCATTTCTTATTCAGTACATGGGTTTATGTGAAGATTACCCCACTTGCGACTAAACCACCATGCGGTTATGCCTCTAAGTCATGCCTCGACATGTGGGAGATATAGCCGCATCGTGGGTGTTACAAGTTGGTATCAGAGCCATCCCCGACTTAGGAGCCCCCTGCTTGATCGAATCACTAACGTTGTTGAGTCTAGAACAAAATGTTTTGAGCCTTAGGATTATATATATCGGAGAGCAGAATTCTTTTTACTCCTTAGTCCCTTCGTCGCTCTGGTGAGGCCTCCTGACGTAGAAGTTTTGACTCTCCTCTCCTCAAATTTCACAAAAAAAAATTTAGGATCACGCGGGTATCTTGGAATCATTCTGATAGTCTTGTGACGAGAACATTGTTCTTAGTGCCTCCTGACATTTAGGGGTTGTGGCAGTGTCCCGGGGAGTTGAGCTCCGAGGTGTTGTCGTCACAATTTTATCGTTGCAGTTCTGGAATACCTGAGTTCGCCAACATCGAAAATCTCTTGTATGCAGTTGTTGGTGAGATAACCTCGACGCCACCCAGTACTGGGTGGGAGTTCGGGAGTGTTGCCATAACTCGTATAACGGATGCTTTTCGAAGGTTGAGGTACACGATTTCCGAAGGTTTCTTAGTTATGTGTTGAAGGATGGATACAGTTGGATGTAGGGATTCTTAGTTTGGGTGAGATATTATGCTTCCCCTGTATCCCCAACACCTGATTGCATAACCAGAAAGTTTCGAAAGTTCATAGGTGGGAATTCAAGTATCACGTAGGATATCTTTTCGACAGATGTATGATACGAAATTGGGGTTCGACGTCTAGTGGTCCGCCTATCCACGGTTGGTTTTATAGTGGTCTCATTGTGTCTTAAAGAGTCCTTGGCTATGCTGACTCGGGGACGCTTCGTATGTCATGTGCACTTCCTTGTACATGATGGTGTTGTACGATCGAGCCCATGTGGGCCCCACCACGAAAACTTCGGATGAAATCTCTATCATATGTTTGTTCCAGCTTATTCTGCAAGCCAATCCTTTGTTTTGTTTTGTGTTGTGGTATTCGAGTTGCTTCTATGTAAAATGTGGATTCCATACCTTTTTCTAAATGGTTTTCATTTCATCCGTCCCGAGCTGCCTTTGTTTTCCCGCCCTCCCACCCTTTTTCTACAAGGAATCAGATTTCTTAATCAAGTATCCTTTTATTGGTGGGAAGTCTCTCCATTCTTTTCGTCAATGTTCTTATCTGGTAATTCTCAGGAAGATACTAACAGAGCTTCAAGTTTATCATTCTTTGTTCTCTTATCTTCTCCGGTGGATTCAATGCAATATTTCGGTGTTGATCATATCCTTTTATCGTTTCAAATGCTTTCTCATGCCGGTGCACCTCTTAATCATTCACTTCTCGCTATTCATTTGTTTCGGAGTGCTGAAGATATCTCAAAAGATTCAAGTTTCCATTCTCAGTTCGCTCAAGTTCTTTTGAGGATGTTATCTCATTCAAGCCAGTTAAATCAACCGGTGCAATCTCCCTTTCAAGTAATCATTCGAAGGTGTATCTTTGAGTGGGCCCTAATGCACAGGTCTTTTCCCAGGATCTTACATGACTCTTCTATTTCTCTCGGAGTTACTCCCAAATTCTTCTCCAAGTTTGATGTAACAATGTATTATCATCAGTCATATGTATTTCTCCAAGATCTTTCAAATTCTTACATCGTTGGCTCAACCTCTTCGCTTTTGATTCTCCCGGAGTGTCTAAACAATTCTTAGTGGTGGTTCTCGCCATCATTCTCAACATTTGAAGACCGAAGAATAGCTCCTATTAAATTCTTACCTGTTCTTCCAAAGATTCATGGTTCAAGCTTGATGCCATCCTCTCATAATTATTTCCGATTGTGGGAATTCTTTTCACCCATACGGAGCAATTTAGGAGTCTTTTCGGTTTGATTCTCCGGAGCCCATCATCTCAGAATTATTCATTCCAGCTTTTAGCTCTCGTTCTCCAAATCATACCGGTGCATCATTCAAGTATTCTCTAATCAGCTCGGGATCTCTTCGTTCACTTGCATCTAAATTCTCTCAAGTATATTCGTTCATTTTCTAATTCTTCCCGGTGTTTCGTTATCTTTTCTTTGTTCGTTTTTAAATCCTACTAGTGGTTCGTTGAAGACTTTCCCAAGTTTGTGCTATATCTCTCTTAATCCTTTCTACGAGAATAAGTAGTATGCCAAATCTGTTGCTTGTCATCAATTTAATTGGTGAAGGATAGGCATAACATAATTCTTATTATTGTTTCCTCCAGGTGATCTAGTTTCTTCTTTTCAGAGTTGTTCATCATGTCATATTTCTCGGTTCGAGATGCTTCCTCTTTTCTTTCCCGGAGTTCCAAGCTCTCTCAATTATATCATCACGAAGATCCATCTAAATCATTACAAGGCTTCACCTTGTGTTTTCAACTTCTCTTTCTTTTTATCATCATTTTATTACCGGAGTTCTCACGAAGGCTCAACATGGTGGTTCGTCAAGGATTTCTTTTCATTCTTCAATTTTCCTCAAGATTCTCGAAGTTAAGATCCGCCAAGCTATACTCTCAAATAAACATGGTGCTCAACACATGTTTTGTTTTGAGGAGTTCAAGCATTCTTCATCTTGCATTCTGAAGTGCAATTCTTCCTACCTTATCTTTTGAGGTGGTGTTATGTCATTTTTGACAATTTCTTTATGTTTCGTGATTCACAAGTTGTCAGGAATGGGATATTTTAAAACCATCATTTTCTCTTCGGTCATGAGCTCGTTTCAACCGAGTAATTTCTTCGTTGGAGGTTATCTTGGTATAGATTTCACCTAAAGCCTTCCATTGGGAATGTTGCTCTTTGTGGTGATTACCTGTGATCCAAGTTTTCTCTTTATTCTCTCGATGGAAGAAGCTTTTCTATCTTTTCTAGCTCTCAATCAAATGTTTTTCCCGTGAGTGGCAGGTTGTCACCTCATAATTTTGAGATGCTTTCCATAAGCCCACTACAAGCTTATTCATTTTGTTGTTGGTTTTCCAACAACTCCGTTATAATTTTCTTGGAAGGGTGCTTTCCAAGCTCATTTGTGGCAGAAGTTGTCATTTTCTTCTCCATTTTGTTATTCCAATGATATATCTTCTATTCTTCCTTCTGGAGGCATTGTGATGTTGCTCTCTTCACTCATTGTCTCGGATTGTGAGGACCATGTTCTTTTCGTGCTTATCCATTCAACCGGAGTGTCGTGCCCTCTTTTCAAGTTCTTCCCATTCTGCCAAGTTTTGTCTCCCTTCTCAACCGGAGTGCTGTCCGAAATCTTTCTTACCCATTGTGCCATTCTTTCAATAGTTCCGGAGGCAGTGTGTTGTTGATTTCATCAAGTATACTCTCATCTTGTCAAGTTCATGTTCAATTCCTTCCATTTACAGTCGGAGTGTTGTCCAAATTATATCATTCTTATTCCTTCTCTATCTTGTTTTAACCGAAGTGGTTTCAATATATATCTTGTCACTTAACCTCTAGGTTCTCGTAATGTTCCTTGTTCCTCTTTTCTAACGGAGTGTTTTCAACTTTGCTCATCTTCATTGTATTCTTTTTTTTAATTTGTTCAACCTCTCAAGGTTCTTTGGTTTCACTCATTTGTCAAAGAAGCAACTTAGTTTTACCTCTTCTCTTCCTCTTCTGTTTCCCTCCGGTGTCATCCTAGATCTCGGGACGAGATCCTCTTGCAGTGGTGGAGTGTTGTAACGTTCCGAGACTGTTGTGCCAGGTGTCTTCCAGTTATGCGTCGTCGTTGCCATGTCATTCGCTTGTGTGTTGCATCTTGTCATGTCATCATGTGCATTGCATCATCATGTTTTTAAAACTTGCATCCGTCCAGGTCTCCCAGTTCTTTCTGTTGTCCGTTCTGAGCCCGTCCACACTCGCACGCGCCTGCGGCATGTCCGAAATATTATTTTATAAGTGGCCGAACAATGTTCTCGGAATGGGATGAAAGTTGGCGTGCGGTGTTGTTATGTTGTTAGTAGGTCGCCTGCCAAGTTTCATCGCATTCGGAGTCCGTCTGACGCCCCAACGGTTAACTATAGTGGCATTATAGTCGGTCTATCATCGGACGTTTTCGGTCTTCGAAAGTCGTCGGGCCGCATTCCGTCTTTCTCTTCTCAGCCCAACACCCCTCCAAACCCCTCCTAACAACCTAAGCCCTCTTTGCACAGTGCATCGACCCCTCGCCCGTGTCCGAAACTGTCCCGAACCCGATCCGGACAATCGTCACCGCTGGATCCGGATCATCCCCAAACATCCCTAAAAACATCTGCGATTATTTGTTTGGACTCCCAAAGCATTTTATTTTGAACCGTCTGATTCCGATCGGAGGTACCTAGATAACCCCAACCCTAATCTCCTACCTATATAATGAGGGTAACCCTAGACCTAGATGTCCCATCCATCCCTCTCGTTTCCGCCCCCGCCACCCACTCACCATCTCCCTCGGGATCCTCCCAGATCCATCCACTCCACCTAGCTGACATGACCACCTCCCTCGTTTTCAGCACGGGCCAATCTCCTCCTCCATCCAATTGAGCCAACCAAGCCACGCTGCTCAATCCCGCAGGAGCCCGAAGCCTCCACGTTGGAGCCACGAGCGCCACCGCCGCCGTTTGGAGCGCCGCCATTGCCGGAGATGAGTACCCCGCTGCCCCATGCTTCTTCTCCCTCTCCTCTCATTCGTTTCTCTTGGCTCTCTAGCTCTCTGCCTCTCAAGTCTCATCTTCTCTCCTCGTGCAGGAGCCTTGGAAGCCATGGCCTGAATTCGGCCTCGAGGTCCCGACGCCGCCATCTCCTGCATCTGCTGCCGCGCCAAGTCCCGCTTCCTCGCCTGCGCCTCATGTCCGTCCCCGCGTCGTCCCGGGCCTCCCTTGCTTTGCCTTGGTCTGCCGCGACCCCTCGCCCGCGCGCCAAGTTCTTGCTGCGGACGCCTCGATCTGCCATGCTGACGCCTTCCATGGAGTTCCCTGTAGCCTCCCGTCAGTGCCGTCTCGAGCCGAACCTCGCCGGTGAGGCCCCGCTGCCGCGTGCCTCCGTTTGTCTCTCCCTTTTGTCTTCTCCGACCACTCATGCCCGCCCTCTCAACTCTCTCCTTTTCCTCTGTAGTCCGCCGCCATGGACGTCCCGACGCAGGAGATCACTGTCAACCGCACCCAGATTCCTCGTCCTCAACCGGATCCGTGCTTCATCCCACCGTTCCCGGTGTAGCCCACGATCGCCTCGCCGGCCTTCCCTGCAGCCCGCCGTTGTTGTCCCGTGCGCCACGCCCTATTTGTCTGCAGCGAGCGCACCCCTGCGCATTGACCAGCCGCTGCTGCTTCTCGATCGAGTGCCTGGGCCGGCCTCACCTTGTGCCTCATCGCGGCCCAGCAAGGCACTGAGGCCCAACCTCTCCACCAGCCTATCTCTTCCACCAACCGGGCCAAGGCCCAATGTGAGAAACCTTGCCCAGATCCAGTTTCGTCCCATCCCATATTTGTTTCACTGTCTGCGGTTTTAGCTAATTTCCAGAGACTGCAGTTTTTTACACAAAAAAACCCTAGTTGTCATGCATATAATAACTAATTAACCGTGCATCAGAATTAAACAAACTTAATATGTAAAATGCTTAGATTTTCATCTAGTTTCATTATATGCAACTTTCATCCATGTTAAAAAATGTTTAAAATGTTGTTTGTGTTTATTTTGCATAATGCCATGTTAAAATGTTTTAATTCATAACTAAATAACTGTAGCTCCTTTTTAAATAAACTTTATATGTAATTAGGGTAGAAAAATGCATAGATTAACATGATGTACTTACTTTGCATGTTTAACAACTCTAAAATTATGTTTAGGGCAGAACAGTAGCTAATTTGAAATATGCATATGAGGATTTTTCGGAATTGTTGTTGTTGTTGTAATCGGCCTCATTTAAACTTGCTTAAATGTGTAGTTTTCTGTAACGCCCCGAGACCGTTGCGCCAGGTGTCTTCCAGTTATTCGTTGTCTTTGCCATGTCATTCACTTGCATGTTGCATCTTGTCAGGTCATCATGTGCATTGCATCATCATGTTTTCAAAACTTGCATCCGTCCCGGTCTCCTTGTCCTCTCTGTTGTCCGTTCTGAGCCCAAGCACACTTGCACGCGCCTGCGGCATGTCCGAAATATTATTTTATAAGTGGTCGGAAAATGCTCTCGGATTGGGTTGAAAGTTGGCGTGTGGTCTTATTATAGTGTAGATAGACCGCCTGTCAAGTTTCATCGCATTCGGAGTTCGTTTGATAGCCCAACGGATAACTATAGCGACATTATAGTCGGTCAAACGTCGAACGTTTTCGGTCTCCGGAAACAGTCGTCAGGTCTCTCTCTCTTCTCAGCCCAAAGCTTTCTGCACAGTCCGCTGTCAACCGCCAAACCCCAAAACCCTCTCTGCACAGTGCATCGACCCCTCGCGCATGTCCGAAACTTACCCGAACCCGACCCGGACAGTCGTCACCGTTGAATCCGGATCAACCCCAAACATCTACAAAACATTTTATTTTTGTTAATTGGACTTCCAAACATATTTTTTCCATCCGTCCAATTATGATCGGAGGGACGAGATAGCCCCTAGACTAACCTACCCACTATATATACTAGTCTAAACCATGACCAAATCCCTAATTTCTAGGGATCCTACCTAGCGTCGCCGCCACTCTCTCGGGATTTCCCCAGATCTGATCCATCCAATCCCCCCCCAATCAGTGCTCTCCTGCGGATCCCCACGATCCACCAGCCAGCGAGCACCACCAGTAGGACCAGTCCCACGCCGCAACCTCCTCGTCCCCATCCAAGGGCGACTCGCCAGAGTCCAGTCGCCGGTCCAGCAGCTCCCTGCGCCCCTGCCTCTCCCTTCCTCGTCCTTCTCTCCTCTCTCTCTCTCACCGCGTGCTCCCTCTCTCTACCGTGTCTCTGCAGGAACCGTACCGTGCCGCCGGCCATGGATGCCGCCAAGTTTTCCTTGCCGCTGCTGTCGTCCCCTTGCCATGGCGCCTCGGTCCCCTCTGCTCACGCACCTGAGGCCCGAGCTCCTCCAGCTCGACCCAGTCGTCGCAAGCTCCTGTGCCTTCCGCGTCATCCCGACCTCCTCCTCCACTGTCGCCCTTTGCTTCGAGCTGCGTCCGCGCCTCGATCTCCTCCAAGACCAGCCGGACCTCCTCCGGGCGCCAAGACCCGCCCAGACGCCGCTGCAAGTCCTCGTCGCCGGCCTCTGCTTCTGCGTGGAAACGTAGACGAAATGCGACAAGTCCCCTCGCCCATCTGCGTTGACCCCTCCTCTGCCTCGTGCGAAGCCCAGCTCCAGCAGCGCTGCATTGACCGTGCCCTTCCTTCGCCTACGTGGACCGCAGCCACGCCTCCGGCCCAGCGCCACCCAGCGAACCAGCCGGCCCACTGCTCCATCATCATGGGCCGAAACCCATGGGTGAGGCCAGCTCCAGCACCTCCCCTGTGCACTTCTGGGCCTGTTAGTTTCGGCCCGTTCATGTTTTTTTCTCAGATCTATGAATTTAATCATTTTTCCAGAAAACTGTTGTTTTACAGAAAGGACCCTAAACTTCATGCATATAATAACTTAATAACCGTGCATCGGATTAAAACAAACTTAATATGAAAGTTGCTTAGAATTTTGTCTAGTTTAATAATATGCAACTTTCATCTATGTTTAAAATGCTGTTTGTTTAAATTTGCTCCTATGCCATGTTAAAATGCTTTATTTCATAACTAAATAACTGTAGCTCAAAACCTAACAAACTTTATATGTAAATGGGGTAGAAAAATGCCTAGTTTAACATGGTGGCTTCACTTTGCATGTTTAACAACTCTAAAATTTGGTTTAGGGCAGAACAGTACCAAATCCATAAATATGCACATGAGGATTTTCCGGACGTGTTGCTTGTTGTTCCGACCTCATTTAAACTTGCCTAGATAGGTAGTTTTCATTTGCTTCACCTCTTGCCATGTTAACCAACATTTAAATTTGTTGAGTACCTAACCAGGAGAGAACTAAATAATTAATGCGGTGTTCCGTCAATATGCAACTCGTTGCATATTGAGCTCCACTTAATTTGTAGTGTTGTTTGTTGCACCTTGCCATGCCATGCATATTTAAACCTGACATGCGTCATACTTGGTTGTGCATCATGCCATGATTATGTGATGGTTGTTTACCATGATTGTTTGCTTCTTTCCGGTGTTGCTTCTTCGGGTTGGTTCCGATAACGTCGTGTTGTGAGTATTCGTTCGACTATGTCCGTTTGTTTTCTTCATGGACTCGTTCTTCTTCCTTGCGGGATCTCAGGCAAGATGACCATACCCTCGAAATCACTTCTATCTTTGCTTGCTAGTTACTAGCTCTTTTGCTATGCATATGCTGTGATACCTACCACTTGCTTATCATGCCTCCCATATTGCTAAGCCAAGCCTCTAACCCACCTTGTCCTAGCAAACCGTTGTTTGGCTATGTTACCGCTTTGCTCAGCCCCTCTTATAGCGTTGTTAGTTGCACGTGAAGATTGGAGTTTGTACCATGTTTGGAACATGGTTATTTGGTTGGGATATCACAATATCTCTTATTTATATTAATGCATCTATATAATTGGTAAAGGGTGGAAGGCTCGGCCTTATGCCTGGTGTTTTGTTCCACTCTTGCCGCCCTATTTTCCGTCATATCAGTGTTATGTTCCCGGATTTTGCATTCCTTACACGATTGGGTTATAATAGGAACCCCTTGACAGTTCACCTTGAATAAAACTCCTCCAGCAAGGCCCAACATTGGTTTTACCATTCGCCACCTAGCCTCTTTTTCCCTTGGGTTAGGCCAGCCCAAGGGTCATCTTTATTTTAAACCCCCGGGCCAGTGCTTGTCTAAGTGTTGGTCCAACCCAGAGCACCGTGTGGGGCCGTCCCTTAGCAACTTGGGTTACATTGGCTCTCGTATGCTTAGCTTATCTGGTGTGCCCTGAGAACGAGATATGTGCAGCTCCTATCGGGATTTGTCGGCATAGCGGGTGGTCTTGCTGGACTTGTTTTATCATTGTCGAGGATGTCTTGTAACCGGGATGCCGAGTCTGATCGGATTGTCTTGGGAGAAGGAATATCCTTCGTTGACCGTGAGAGCTTGTGATGGGCTAAGTTGGGACACCCCTGCAGGGACTTGAACTTTCGAAAGCCGTGCCCGCGGTTATGGGCATTGGGAATTTGTTAATGTCCGGTTGTAGAAAACTTGAAGTTGATCTTAATTAAAATACATCAACCGCGTGTGTAACCATGATGGTCTCTTCTCGGTGGAGTCCGGGAAGTGAACACGGTGTTGGAGTAATGCTTGACGTAGGTTGTTCTAGGATCACTTATTGATCATAGATTCTCGACCATGCTTTTGCCTTCTCTTCTCGCTCTCATTTGCGTATGTTAGCCACCATATATGCTAGTCGCTTGCTGCAGCTCCACCTCATACCTTTTACCTTACCTATAAGCTTAAATAGTCTTGATCGCGAGGGTGTGAGATTGTTGAGTCCCCGTGACTCACAGATACTTCCAAAACCAGTTTGCAGGTGCCGATGATGTCGTGCAGGTGACGCAACCAAGCTCAAGGAGGAGCTCGATGAAGATCTTGTTTATTATGTTGTTCAGTTTCCAGTTGATCAGTAGTGGAGCCCAGTTGGGGTCGATCGGGGATCTGTGTAGCTTTTGGGGTAGTCTTCTTTTATTTTGGTTCCATAGTCGGACCTTGAGTGTATCTGGGTGATGTAATGCTTTATTCATGTATTGTGTGAAGTGGCGATTGTAAGCCAACTATGTATCCTTTTTCCCTTATTGTATTACATGGGTTGTTGTGAAGATTACCTCACTTGCGACATTGCTTTCAGTGCGGTTATGCCTCTAAGTCGTGCTTCGACACATGGGAGATATAGCCGCATCGAGGGCGTTACAAGTTGGTAATCAGAGCCTTCCCCGACTTAGGAGCCCCCTGCTTGATCGAATCGTTGGCGTTGTTGAGTCTAGAAAAATGTTTTGAGTCATTTAGGAATTATATATATCGGAGAGTAGGATTCTTTTTACTCCTCAGTCCCTTCGTCGCTCTGGTGAGGCATCCTGACGTAGAGTTTTGACTCTTCTCTTCTCAAATTTCACTAAAAAAATTAGGATCACGCGGGTATCTTGGAATCGTTCCGATGGTTTTGTGACGAGAACATTGTTCTTGGTGCCTCCTGACATTTAGGGGTTGTGGCAGTGTCCCGGGGAGTTGAGCTCCGAGGTGTTGTCATCACAATTTTATCATTGCAATTCTGGAATACCTGAGCTCGCCGACATCGAAAATCTCTTTTATGCAGTTGTTGGTGAGATAACCTCGACGCCACCCAGTACTGGGGCGGGAGTTCGGGAGTATTGCCATAACGTGTATAACGGATGCTTTTTGAAGGTTGAGGTAAATGATTTCCGAAGGTTTCTTGGTTATGTGTTGAAGGATGGATACAGTTGGATGTAGGATTTGCTAGTTTTGGGTGAGATATTATGCTTCCCCTGTATCCCCAACACCTGATTGCATAACCAGAAAATTTCGGGAGTTTATAAGTGGGAATTCAAGTAGCTCTTAGATATCTTTCCGACAAATGTATGATATGAAATTGGGGTTCGACGTCTAGTGGTCCGCCTATTCACGGTTGGTTTTAGAGTGCTCTCGTTGTGTCTTAAAGAGTCCTTGGCTATGCCGACTCGGGGACACTTCGTATGTCATGTGCACTGCCTTGTACATGATGGTACTGTACGATCGAGCCCGTGTAGGCCCCACCATGAAAACTTCGGACGAAATCTCTATCATATGTTTGTTCCGGATTATTTTGCAAGCCAATCCTTTGTTTTTGGTTTTAGTTGTGGTATTTGAGTTGCTTCAATGTCAAGTGTTGATTCCATACCTTTCCTAAATGGTGTTCTCATACTCTTATTTGAATATCAATCCTTCATGATAATCGAGATTGTCATGTCAATCATTTTCATCCGGTGTGTCTCTCTTCAAGTGGATCCGATCACTTCAACATTCACAAGATCGATTATCAGTTCTTCTCAACGGTGTTTGTTTCATCCGTCCCAAGTTGTCTTTGTTTTCCCACCCACCCACCCTTTTTTTCTTTAAGGACTCAGATATCTTAAT
>NC_057797.1:471590173-471616592 GCF_018294505.1 Triticum aestivum | reverse complement strand
CATCTTATCGATGGGAAGTCTCTCCATTCGTTTCCGTCAATGTTCTTACTCGGTGATGCTCATGAAGATTTTAATGGAGCTTCTAGTTCACCATTATTCGTTCTTTTTCTTCTCCGGTGGATTCAATTCAAGCTTTTGGTGTTGATCATATCCTTTAACTTGTTTCAAATGTTTTCACATGCCGTTGCACCTCTTTATCATTCACTTCTCACTATTCATTTGATCCAGAGTGCTGAGGATTCCTTAGTAGATTTGTTTCCATTCTCAATCCGTTCAAGATATTTTGAGGTTGTTATCTCATTCAAACCATTTAATTCAACCGGTGCATTCTCCTTTTCAAGTAATCGTTCTACGGTGTTTCTTTTGAGTGGGCCCTAACCCACAGGTCTTTTCCCAGGATCTTACCTGACTCTTCTTATTTTCCCGAAGCTATCCTAAATTATTTTGAAGTTTGACGTAAGTATGAATTATCATCAGTCAAATGCCTTTCTCCAAGAGCTTGCAATTTATTTTCATCGTTGGTTCAACCTTTCTAATTTCTATTCCGGAGTGCCTCAACAACTCATGGTGGTGTTTCTAGTCTTCGTCCTCAACATATGAAGACCGAAGAAGAATTTTTTTTCCTCAAAATTTTATCCGTTCTCTCAAAGATTCGTGGTGCTAGCGTGATGCCATCCTCTCATAATTGGTTTCGACTGTGAGAATTCTTTTCACCCATCCGGAGCATTTCATGAGTTGTTTCCATTTCTTTCCTCCGAAGGCCATCTTTTCAAACATTATTCATTCCAGCTTTCAGCTATCATTCTCCAAATCTTACCGGTGCATCGTTCAAATATCCTATAATCAGTCCATGATCTCTTCGATCTCTTGTATCTAAACTCTCTCATGTATCTTCGTTCTTTTGCTAATTCTTACCGATGATTCATCCCTTTAATTCATTCGTTGTTTCAATCCTACCGGTGGTTCATTGAAGATTTTTCCAAGTTGGCGCTATATCTATCTTAATCCTTTCTACGAGAATAAGTAGTATGCCAAATCCATTGTTGGTCATCAATTTAATTGGTGAAGGATAAGCATAATGTAATTCTCATTCTTGTTTCATCGAGTGAATTTAATTCTTTATTCCAGAGGCTCATCAAATTCTTGATTTTCTTTTGTTCATCTTTTCTTTCTTGGAGTACCAAGCTCTAATTATCACGGAGATCCATCTAAATCATTACAAGGTTTCACCTTATGTTTTCAACTTCTCTTTCCTTTCATGTGATCATCCTTTTGTTTACTGGAGTTCTTCATGGAGGTTCTACATGATGGTTCATAAAGGATTTAATTCCTTCTCGAAGTTTTCATCGAGATTCTTTTCTAAGGAGCTCAAGTATTCTTCATCTTGCAATCTAGAGTGCAATTGTTTTCTCCCTTATCTTTTGAAGTGGTAATATATCATTCTTCGTTCACAATAATGGGATAGATATTTTAAATCCATCAATCTCGTCATTGGAGTTATCTTGGGTTATATTTCACCTAAAGCCTTCCCTAAGGATTGTAGCTATTTATGGTGCTCATAAAGGATCCAAGTTCTTCTTTTATCCTTCCGGTGAATAAGTTTCTCGTCTCCTTCTTGATATCAAGCCAAAATATTGTTTCGTCAGTGGCAGGATTTCACCTCATAATTTTGAGATGTCTTACATAAGCCCACATCAAGCTTATTCTTTTCGTTGTTGGTTTTCAAACAACTTTGTCCGACAATTCTCCTAAAAATGCTTTTGCAAGCTTATTTGAGGTAGAAGATGTTGTTTTCTTCTCCATCTTTTCATTCCAATGTTCCATCTTCTATTCTTTGCTCCCGGAGGCTTTGTGATGTTGATCTTTTCTCACATCATCTCGAATGGTGTTTTTTCGTGCTTATCCATTTAACCGGAGTGTTGTGTACTCTGCTCAAGTTCTTTTCATCTTATCAAGTCTTGCATCTCGTGTCAACCGAGGTGCTTGCATCTACTTCTTGTCCATTGTAACCTTTTCTTATGTCTTTCAACCCATAAGGTTATCGTAATGTTCCTTGTTCCTCTTTTCTAATGGAGTGTTTTCGACTTTGTTCATCTCCATTGTATTATTTTCTCGAATTGGTTCAACCTTTTCAAGGTTCTTTGGTCTCACTCGTTTGTCAAAGAAGCAACTTAGTTTTACCTCTTCTCTTTCTCTTCCGTTTTTTCCTCCGGTGCCATTCTAGATCTCGGGACGAGATCCTCTCGTAGTGGTGGAGTGTTGTAACGCCCCGAGACCGTTGCGCAAGGTGTTTTCCTGTTATTCGTTGTCTTTGCCATGTCATTTGCTTGCGTGTTGCATCTTGGTAGGTCATTGTCACACCCTAGCTGGTTCATGCATTAGAGTGTTGCATCATGTCTACTTTTACAAAAACTTGAAATGGGGATGATAGAACCCCCAACACCCCCCCTGGAAACAACTAGGGTTTACTAAAATTATTTTCAATGAACCCAAAATGCCCTTCACAAAATGTTCATCATTTCTGGAATGGGTTAAAACCCCTGGCAAAAATGGTGCACTCTTTTCTAGGACATTCTGGATTCTTTGAATTAAATCATAAGTATTTGAATTTGGGCATTTAAATGCTATAAAATATTTTAAATGCCCAAATAATTGTGGATTTAAGTGATGGCTGTTAGGAATAATCCCAACAGAGCCCACAATTATTTTCAGGATTTTAGCAAGTGCCTAAGTATTTTTAATAAAGCCCTAAAGTTACAGAAAAATAGAAAAAGAAAACAAACAGGAAAGAGAGGAAGAGAAAGCTTACCTGGCGCCCACCCAGCAGGCCCACCTGCCGGCCCAGCCCAGCCAACGCTCCAGCGAGCTGCTTGGCTTGGCCAGGCAGGCAGGCAGCTGCTCGACGTCGGCACCAGCGCGTGCCACGCAGCTGCCCGCCGCCCTGCTTCCTCCCCTCGCCGCTCTACTGGCCTAGACGACCTCCACGTCGCGCACCGAACCCCCTGGACACGTCCATTCCCCCTGCCTCTCTCCCTCGCTCCCCTCCGCCATGGCTGACGCAGCCGCCGCCGTAACCGTGCCCACCGTCGTCAACGCGCCACTCCATCGTGTCCTGAAGCTCCACCACTCCCTCCTCGACCGTCCCACCGAGCCACGCCCCGCCGGAGGCCCCCGAGCGTCTTCACCGAGCTCGTCTTTAACCTCCTGCCGGCCAGATCGCCTCCGCTGCCCCGCTTGCTCCGGCTCGTCTCTGACTTCGTGGTCAACTCCGTCGCAACCGCCGTGAGCTTAGCCACCTCCCTATCCTCTCCGCTCTCCTTCTCGTGCACCACAGCGAGCACACGGAGTTCGCCCGCACGCGCCGCCGTGGAGCTCGTCGTCGACGAGGCTCCGGCCATGCCACGGCCACGCCACTTAGTCCACTAACTTCACCACATCCAAAGGAGCACAACGCACCACGCCCGTGCCTCGCCTTGCCTCCTAGTGACGGGTCCGAGCTCACCCGAGCTCCGGCCACCGCCAAACTCGTCATCGGCGCCGTTTCCGGCGACCCCGAGCCCAACCACCCGCACCAACCGCCGCGGCTCGCTCCCAGCTATCCATAGAGCCCAACGGCGCCCCGAACGGTACCTTGTAGGTGAAACCCGCACCTGCACCGCCGCGTTTGGCCTCGCCGGCGGCTAAACGCCGGTGAGTTGACCCCGCTGACCCCGTTTGACCACAGGTGGGCCCAGTTTGACCCCCTGGGTCAATGACAAGTAGGGCCCAGCCCTGCTGACTAATTAGGATTAGTATTAACTAATATCTAGTTAAACTAATCACACTGACACGCGGGACCCACTGTCAGGTCTGACCTGGACCGTCCGGTTGACCACTGACGTCACCCTGATGCACTACTGGCGCAATAACTAATTTCTAGATTTATTTTTATACAGAAAATTCCAGAAATTGTTGCAAACTTCATATTCATAGAAATTATTTTGTAACTCCAAATGCAAAGATTTATATATGAATTTTGATCAGAAAAATTCAATCTATCCATTGGTAATGGTTTCATGCATGACAGAACAAGTTAACCTTGCTGTTTAAGCAAAATAATATAATGCACTAAAATGGCTATGTTAAATGAACTAACATTTGAATCTTTGATTCAAATGGGTTCATTCCTTTTTGTTTTAGCTTGCATTAGGCCAAGACACATTCATCTTGCCATGTCATAGCATGCATCATATTGTTGCATATTGTCATGTGTTGATTATGTTTTGTGTGTCCTTCGTGGTAGGTTCTGCCTCCGAGGATATCTCCGAGTATCCAACTGAAGGGCAGTACCCTACTACCACTCCATCAGGTAAGCAGCCCCATTGATCATATCGATGCAATCCCATGTTCTCGCCTCTGTTTTCATTACTGCATTAAGACAACAACGTTTCAAACTGCTGTGTGCTACGGTAGTTGAACCCTTATCCTCTGCATGACCTGTCATTGCCACAGTAACTAGATGAAACCCACTAGCATGTGTAGGAGTTGATTGAGCCTTGTATGTGCTTCCTACCTTGCTATGCCTGCTATGCTTAGAGTTGTGTCAGGTCTGGTTCATCTGGGTGATGGGCTAGAGTGAAATGATTATGTCGGTAATGTGAGGGATGTGTTGAACATGATTTGGTAAAGGTATCAATGAGAGGCCATGTAGGAGTACATGGTGGGTTGTTTCATTGAGGCCATCCCTAAGAACTGAGATCTGTATGTGTGATTTTAAGAATCAGCTACTACCATGCATTGGGATCCTTAATTGACCCTCTCGGCTTCTTAATCACCCTAGTACTCTGTCCAGGAGTTGCAATTAGTTTCTGGTGTTTGTAGGTTATGTGTTGGCGGCCGTGCGTAGCACTGACCCTAGGGGTGAGCTATGTTGCGGTAGATACACCGTGGCACGGTGTACCGTGTCACCTGTTTGGTGTCTCGAGAACCTTGTTCACATCGTTCGGGGCCGTATGTGGAAACCTCGGCCGGACTCCCTGCGGATGGAACCTGGATAGGCGATAAACCTGGACTAGAGACTTGAGTGTTTAGGTAGGTCGTGGCCGACACCCTCGTTGGGCTTCCGCGTGAAGGTTGCCGAGTACATGTCGTGTAAATGGCGGTAAGTGGTGAGAGCATGTATGAAGAAGTACACCCCTGCAGGGTTAACATCATCTATTCGAATAGCCGCGTCCGTGGTAAAGGACTACTTGGTTGCCTATACAGTTCATAGACAAGTTAATGGATACTACTAAAAGACTCAAGATAAGTGTGAGTTCCGAGGATGGCCCTCTCATAGGATGACAAGGGAGGATCCCCGGTGGTGTATTGCGTTGGTGATTAGTGGACTCGTGTGCAAAAACTATTTTACTAAGTGGTGTCCTGTAGGATAGCTTAGCCAAGAGTCAAAGTTGGCTTGCTGCAATAACTCCACCACCTTCTTGAGAATGAGCATGTATAGTAGATTCTGATGTAAGACTTGCTGAGTACCTTTGTACTCATGTTTGTTTAATTACTATTTTCAGACGACAACGCCGCCCCCTCCGATGGGTTTTATGTAGATCTCGACGTCGATGAGTGACTTGACACCCAGGTGGTGATCCTGGCCATGGAGGGCCCTATGTAGATAGACAGGCTTCGAGAAGCCTTCTTTCTTTCTAGTGTCTGTACTCAGACTATTTGCTTCCGCATGTGCTTGTATGCTTGTATGACTTGAGTGTCAGGTCATGTGACCCCTACCTATATGAACATGTTATGTATGGCTCTCTGGAGCCTTTAAATAAAGTACTTGAGTTGTAGAGTTTTGTTGTGATGCCATGTTGTATTTACACATATCGAGCATATTGTGTGTATGATTGAAATGCTTGGTATGTGTGGGATCCGACAATCTAGTTGTTTATCCTTGGCAGCCTTTCTTATGGGGAAATGTAGTCTAGTGTTCCTCGAGCCATAGTAGTCCGCTGCAGCCTGATTCACCGGAGTCCTGCTAGCCCAGCACTACTGCTCAGGACACTTGACTGGCCGGCATGTGTTTCACTTCGTTCCTATGTTTGTCCCTTCGGGGAAATGTCACGCAGTGACATCTGGAGTCCTGCCTAGCCTGCTACAGCCCGGGTTCCCCGGAGTCCTGTTAGCCTAGTGCTACAGCCCGGATTCACTCGCTGATGACCGACATGCTCGATGTGATTCATGTATGCATGTTCCCATAGGTCTGTGCCGCTTTGGGTTCTCGACTAGCCATGTCGACCCGGGTTCTCTGTCATATGGATGCTAGCGACACTATCATATACGTGAGCCAAAAGGCGCAAACGGTCCCGGGCCATGGTAAGGCAACACCCGTGGGAATATCGTGCGTGAGGCCGCAATGTGATATGAGGTGTTACCGGCTAGATCGATGTGACTTGGAATCGGGGTCTTGACAGCGTTGTCATCAGAGCCGGACTGCCTGTAGGTTCATTGAGCCAAACTGGTCGATGTCGAGTCTAGAAATGCTTTAGTTATATGTAGGGGAATTGATTGTGGGAGGGAACATAAGGCTCTTTTACTCCTTTACCTTATGCCCTCTGATCTGAGTCATTCTCTTCTCATTCAACGTGGGTTGAGTACTAGGCTCTCTTCTTCTGTCAGGTTCACGTG
Source organism: Triticum aestivum (assembly GCF_018294505.1). Classification (NCBI taxonomy): domain Eukaryota; kingdom Viridiplantae; phylum Streptophyta; class Magnoliopsida; order Poales; family Poaceae; genus Triticum; species Triticum aestivum. The sequence goes on along the minus strand of NC_057797.1, from coordinate 471,609,938 downwards.
TTACTAATCCGTAGTAGCTTATAGGATTGTTGTTACAAGCCTCAGTACAGTTTCCACTACTTTTAGTATGTTGCCAGTTCAATCAGAACCCTGATATGATGTTGTTGAGTGGTATTGCAAACTGTTGTGGATGTCTCAAATCTTTTTCTGAGCATTTACAGCTCTTATGCTGTCCAATTTTCCCTAGAAATTCTAATGTCTTTGCATTGTGGTTGTGCTTTCAGATGGCAACTCGTGCTCAAAACCAAGTGGTTCGCCTGACCCGGTGCCTCGATGTGCCCGGTCATACTACTATGTTAGTCCGGGTAATGATCGAGATAGGTTACCGTTGGTATCCCGAATACACTGTCGAAGAGCAATTCCGAGACTTTAATGAAAGCCAATATTTCTGCACCGTCAGGATATTTCCTTCTTATCTTGGATCTACCGAGCCCCTCCACTATTCCTATGGACTCGGGGTTACTGTTGAGATGGTTGTGCGGGATGCTGCCTATTCCATGATGACCATCATGCGAGTTCGGACTGGCCTGCTTCGGAACACTGACTTCCGTTATATGCCAGCTTCACTCCTGGGAGCGCAAGGGTATCTCCAGGCTATCTATGCTGACTCCACACGTGAGGACTCACTAACTCGCACCACTGCCGAGATGCTCGAGGATAAGGACCGAGAGAATCGGGCCTTGAGACTGGAGCTTTTCAACACCCGTGCTGATCATTGGGCCACTTTGACTCGGTTTGCACCTGTTGTGCAAGCTGGATGTATGGATATGAGGGATCTGTATCCTGTGAGATCTGCTCTGCCAGACATGGTGGATTGGCGTGATGTGGGAGGCATCACCCCACCCCGTGGTCCCCGCAGGCCACCGTATGTTGGTCCAAGACCTCATCCTAGCCCCTTTGGTCCAAAAGCTCCTCAGGACCGTCTGTTCCCGGATGATCACATTGAACTTCCAGGCTATGGAGGTGACTTCTATGAGGACTACTACGGAGCTGTCTGAGTTAGTAGTAGTATCACTAGTATTGTAATAGTTGTATCTCCACTGTCCCGCGTGACTTGTGGAATATGACTTAGTGTCTAATCAATTCCGGAGGTGTAGAAAAATAATGTATAGGAGCTTGGAATGCCTCCGATGAGATGTAACGTCTTTCATCATAGTTGTACTGTAACCTAGGCTTGTACTAAACCATGTACGGTGTGTATGACCGTTGGTATATATATGGCAGTTCTATATTACCATGTCATACGGATGAACATCTCTGCATTTCGTGTTATCCATTACATTCTGCACTTCCTTGCTAAGTTGTGCCATCCTTATCTAAACCGTTGTCTTGTTTTCTCCTAGGATGGTCAACACCCGCAGCAACCCTGCTGCCCCAGAGCAAGGGGAAGCGAGTGCAGTTAGGGATGAAAATCTGCCTCACCCGCCTTCTCTGGCCGAAGTGATGCTGGAGGCGGAAAGAAACAAGCGTGATACTAACCGCTTGCTAGAGCGGATTGAGCAGAACACTGCACGCCATCAGCGAAATGACTTGGTGTCAATCAATGACTTCATCAAGTTGTACCCACCAAAGTTTAACCATTCCGTCGAGCCCCTCGACGTGGATGACTGGCTTCGCAGCATCACCCACAAGCTACGTTCTGCCAACGTAGCCGAAGCTGATAAGGTTACTTATGCTGCCTATCACCTCGAAGGCCCTGCTAGTCTTTGGTGGGAAAATTTTGAAGCTATGCGCCCGGTCGGCCAAATCACTACTTGGGATGAATTCAGCGAGGCTTTCTGTGAGCATCACATCCCGAAAGGTCTCATAGATCGCAAGAGGGAAGAGTTCTGCAATTTCACCCAAGGAAGACTGATTGTGGATGCATATAGTCGTGAATTTGGGAATCTGGCACGATATGCTCCTGAAGAAGTATCTACCGACGCTAAGAAGCAGGCAAGGTTCCGCAAGGGACTTAGCCCTGAGCTTCGCCGCGATCTTCGTCTGCACGAGTGCACCTCCTTTCAAAAGTTGGTCAATAAAGCCACTAGTGTTGAGACAGGCCAGTCTGACTATGACGCTTCACGCAAGCACTCCCGTGATTTTGGCTCTTCATCCGGCTCTGGATCTCAGAAGCGCCGGGTGTGGATCCAAGCACGGCACTGCCACCCAGGTTTATTCCGAGGCCATCCTTTGAGGCGCCTCGTCCCAACCAGCAGTTTGCACCGCCCAAGCCCTATGGTGGCCCTGCTGCTAATGCTGCTCCACGCCCCAATGTTGTGACATGTTTCAAGTGTGGAGAGCCGGGTCACTATAGTCGAGAGTGTCCCTAGAACAACAACCCCAATCAGTCTGGAAAGTCCATTGGCCATGGTAAGCCAGCGGGAAAGACATTCTACGCCAAGCCGGTCACCACTGCACGTGGCCATGTCAACTATGTCTCAGCCGAGGAGGCTCATGAGGATCCTAATGTCGTCCTTGGTACGCTCCTTGTTAATTGCCATCTGGCATCTGTTCTTTTCGATACTGGAGCATCTCATTCATTCATATCCGAGAACTATGCTCGATTGCATAACACGACATTCTATGACATGCCCACTTCCATGGTAATTCAAACTCCGGGTTCCAAATGGCAAAGTTCTAGAGTAAGCCACGGGAACGAAATTCTTATCGATAGACTTGTCTTCCTTGCATCCTTAATAGCTCTCAAGTCCTCGGACATAAACATCATCTTGGGTATGGAATGGATGTCAGCTCATTACGCTAAGATTGATTGTGCCACTAGAACCATTCAACTTACTCACCCATCGGGCAAGACAGTCAATGTCTTAACTCGAGTGGCCAAGCGCCAGCTTTACTCCCTAAATGCCAACCCCCTTCCAGACCTTGAAGATATTCTGGTAGTCCGGGACTTTCCAGATGTCTTTCCAGAAGAACTGCCAAGTGTTCCACCTGACAGGGATGTCGAGTTTGTGATAGACCTTGTTCCAGGAACCGTTCCAATTTCTAGAAGACCCATAAGATGGCACCCTTAGAACTAGCCGAGCTTAAGAACCAACTCGATGAGTCCTTGAAAAGGGGTTTCATCCGTCCTAGTTCCTCTCCTTGGGCTTGCCCCGTCCTCTTCGTCAAGAAGAAGGATGGAACGGATTGGATGGTTGTAGATTACCGACCTGTCAACTTGGTCACTATCAAGAATAAGTATCCGCTTCCCAGGATCAACGATCTGTATGACCAGCTCGCTGGATCCTCAGTCTTTTCCAAGATGGATTTGAGGTTGGGCTACCATCAAATCAAAATCAGAAACGGGGACATTCCCAAAACGTCCTTTGTTACTCGTTATGGCCAATACGAGTACACCGTTATGTCCTTCGGTTTAACCAATGCCCCAGCCACCTTCTCTCGGTTAATGAACTCGGTCTTCATGGAGTATTTGGATAAATTCGTCGTAGTATACCTCGACGACATACTCATCTACTCCAAGAATGAAGAGGAACATGCTGAACATCTAAGGCTGGTATTGACGAAGCTTCGAGAGCATCGCCTTTATGCCAAATTCTCCAAGTGTGAATTTTGGTTGCCAGAAGTGACCTATCTAGGCCATGTAATCTCTAGTAAGGGTATTGTTGTCAATCCCGAGCGAGTTCAAGCCATCCTTGATTGGACTCCACCTGAGACGGTCAAGCAAGTTCGGAGCTTCCTTGGCTTAGCGAGCTATTGCCGCCGCTTCGTCGAGAATTTCTCCAAGGTTGCTAAACCTCTAACTGAACTCCTCAAAAAAGATAAAAAGTTCGAGTGGACCCCACAGTGCGAGTTCAGCTTTCAAGAACTGAAAAGACGCCTGACATCTGCTCCCGTACTGGTACCACCAGATTTCTCCAAGGACTTTATTATCTATTGCGACGCCTCGCGACAAGGACTAGGTTGCATACTCATGCAAGATCGTCAGGTAATTGCCTATGCTTCACGGAAATTACACCCACACGAGGAAAATTATCCCACACATGATCTAGAGCTTGTAGCTATAGTCCATGCACTTAAAACTTGGCGACATTACCTTCTCGGTAATCGTTGCGAGATCTTCACCGATCACCAAAGTTTGAAATATATCTTCACCCAACCGGATTTGAATCTCAGACAACGACGTTGGGTCGAGTTGATCTCGGATTACGACTTAGGAATAACTTACACCCCGGGCAAAGCCAATGTCATGGCTGATGCGCTAAGTCGTAAATCTTATTGTAACAACCTGATGTTACAACAAAGTCAACCACTTCTCCATGAGGAATTTTGTAAGCTTAATCTTCACATTGTTCCTCAAGGTTTCCTATCCACCCTGGTGGCGAAGCCTAACCTTATGGATCAGATCATAACCGCCCAGCGGTATGATAAGGGCATATCCCGGATTAAGGAGAACATCGCTAGCGGAGTTGCCAAATGTTTTTCCATGGATGAGCGAGGTGTTGTCTTCTTCGAGAACCGCTTGGTGGTTCCCAAGAAACAACATTTACGCCAGTTGATTCTTAAGGAAGCTCATGAATCCCCTCTCACCATTCATCCCGGTAGTACCAAAATGTATCAAGACCTACGCTAGAGGTTTTGGTGGACTAGGATGAAGAGAGAAATTGCTCAATACATTGCTAGTTGCGACGTCTGTCGTCGTGTTAAAGCAGAGCACCAACGGCCTGCTGGCACTCTTCAACCTTTGGCTATTCCTGAGTGGAAATGGGATAAAATCAGTATGGATTTCATTACTGGGTTTCCCAGGACCAAGAGAGGGAATAATTCCATCTTTGTCTTGATCGACCGTCTTTCCAAAGTAGCCCATTTCCTACCTGTTCGTGAGAGTATCACCGCTAGCCAGCTAGCTGAATTATACATCTCCCGAATAGTGTCGCTTCATGGTGTCCCATTGGAAATTAACTCGGACCGTGGGAGTCTCTTCACCTCTCAATTTTGGGAAAGTTTCCAAAATGCTATGGGAACTCGTCTCTCTTTTAGCACTGCCTTCCATCCTCAATCAAGTGGTCAAGTAGAGCGAGTCAATCAAATTTTGGAAGATATGCTCCGAGCTTCTGTCATCTCATTCGGAATGGGTTGGGAGAAATGCCTTCCATTCGCGGAGTTTGCTTATAACAATAGTTATCAAGCTAGCTTGGGCAAAGCTCCTTTCGAAGTTCTCTATGGAAGAAAATGTCGAACGCCTCTTAACTGGTCAGAAACCGGGGAAAGACAACTCTTTGGCCCGGATATGATTCAGGAAGCAGAAGAGCAGGTTCGCGTTATTCGTGAGAAATTGAAAACAGCCCAATCTCGTCAAAAGAGCCAATATGATCGTAAACATAAGCTCATGACTTATGAAGTCGGCGAGAAGGCTTACCTTCGGGTTACTCCGTTAAAGGGAACCCATCGCTTCGGTATCAAAGGCAAATTGGCTCCTCGTTACATTGGACCCTTTCGCATTCTTGCCAAACGAGGAGAAGTTGCCTACCAATTAGAACTACCTTCACATCTTTCCAGAGTTCACGATGTCTTCCACGTTTCTCAACTCAAGTGTTGCTTCGCGGATCCTATCCGTGCAGTGGACCACGAAACGCTTGATCTACAAGATAACCTCTCATATCAGGAATATCCCCTTCGTATCCTTGATCAAGCCGAGTGTACCACTCGACGCCATCATATCAAGTTTCTCAAGGTTCAATGGTCACACCATTCCGAGAAAGAAGCCACTTGGGAAAGGGAGGATCGTCTTCGACTCGAGTACCCCACCTTCTTCCCGGAGGATCCTAAATCTCGGGATGAGATTCTTTTAAGTGGGGTGAGTTGTCACACCCTAGCTGGTTCATGCATTAGAGTGTTGCATCATGTCTACTTTTACAGAAACTTGAAATGGGGATGACAGAACCCCCAGCACCCCCCTTGGAAACAACTAGGGTTTACTTAAATTATTTTCAATGAACCCAAAATGCCCTTCACAAAATGTTCATCATTTCTGGATTGGGTTAAAACCCCTGGCAAAAATGGTGCACTCTTTTCTAGGACATTCTGGATTCTTTGAATTAAATCATAAGTATTTGAATTTGGGCATTTAAATGCTATAAAATATTTTAAATGCCCAAATAATTCTGGATTTAAGTGAGGGCTGTTAGGAATAATCCCAACAGAGCCCACAATTATTTTCAGGATTTTAGCAAGTGCCTAAGTATTTTTAATAAAGCCCTAAAGTTACAGAAAAATAGAAAAAGAAAACAAACAGGAAAGAGAGGAAGAGAAAGCTTACCTGGCGCCCACCCAGCAGGCCCACCTGCCGGCCCAGCCCAGCCAACGCTCCAGCAAGCTGCTTGGCTTGGCCAGGCAGGCAGGCAGCTGCTCGACGCCGGCACCAGCGCGTGCCACGCAGCTGCTCGCCGCCCTGCTTCCTCCCATCGCCGCTCTGCTGGCCTGGACGACCTCCACGTCGTGCACCGAACCCCCTGGACACGTCCATTCCCCCCTGCCTCTCTCCCTCGCTCCCCTCCGCCATGGCCGACGCAGCCGCCGCCGTAACTGTGCCCACCGTGGTCAACGCGCCGCTCCACCGTGTCCTGAAGCTCCGCCACTCCCTCCTCGACCGTCCCACCGAGCCACACCCCGCCAGAGGCCCCCGAGTGTCTTCACCGTGCTCGTCTTTAACCTCCTGTCGGCCAAATCGCCTCCGCCGCCCTGCTTGCTCCCGCTCATCTCCGACCTCGTCGTCAACTCCGTCGCAACCTCCGTGAGCTTAGCCACCTCCCTATCCTCTCCGCTCTCCTTCTTGCGCACCACAGCGAGCACACGGAGTTTGCCCGCACGCGCCGCCGCGGAGCTCGTCCTCGACGAGGCTTCGGCCATGCCACGGCCACGCCACTTAGTCCACTAACTTCACCACATCCCCAGGAGCACAACGCACCACGCCCGTGCCTCGCCTTGCCTCCTAGCGACGGGTCCGAGCTCACTCGATCTCCGGCCGCCGCCAAACTCGTCATCAGCGCCGTTTCCGGCGACCCCGAGCCCAACCACCCGCACCAACCGCCGCGGCTCGCTCCCAGCTATCCATAGAGCCCAACGGCGCCCCGAACGGTGCCCTGTAGGTGAAACCCGCACCTGCACCGCCGCGTTTGGCCTCGCCGGCGGCTAAACGCCAGCGAGTTGACCCCGCTGACCCCGTTTGACCACGGGTGGGCCCAGTTTGACCCCCCTGGGTCAATGACAGGTAGGGCCCAGCCCTGCTGACTAATTAGGATTAGTATTAACTAATATCTAGTTAAACTAATCACACTGACATGCGGGGCCCACTATCAGGTTTGACCTGGACCGTCCCGTTGACCACTGACGTCACCCTGACGCACTACTGGCGCAATAACTAATTTCTAGATTTATTTTTATACAGAAAATTCTAGAAATTGTTGCAAACTTCATATTCATAGAAATTATTTTGTAACTCCAAATGCAAAGATTTATATATGAATTTTGATCAGAAAAATTCAATCTATCCATTGGTAATGGTTTCATGCATGACAGAACAAGTTAACCTTGATGTTTAAGCAAAATAATATAATGCACTAAAATGGCTATGTTAAATGAACTAACATTTGAATCTTTGATTCAAATGGGTTCATTCCTTTTTGTTTTAGCTTGCATTAGGCCAAGACACATTCATCTTGCCATGTCATAGCATGCATCATATTGTTGCATATTGTCATGTGTTGATTATGTTCTGTGTGTCCTTAGTGGTAGGTTCTGCCTCCGAGGATATCTCCGAGTATCCAACTGAAGGGCAGTACCCTACTACCACTCCATCAGGCAAGCAGCCCCATTGATCATATCGATACAATCCCATGTTCTCGCCTCTGCTCTCATTACTGCATTAAGACAACAATGTTTCAAACTGCTGTGTGCTACGGTAATTGAACCCTTATCCTCTGCATGACCTGTCATTGCCACAGTAACTAGATGAAACCCACTAGCATGTGTAGGAGTTGATTGAGCCTTGTATGTGCTTCCTACCTTGCTATGCCTGCTATGCTTAGAGTTGTGTCAGGTCTGGTTCATCTGGGTGATGGGCTAGAGTGAAATGATTATGTCGGTAATATGAGGGATGTGTTGAACATGATTTGGTAAAGGTATCGATGAGAGGCCATGTAGGAGTACATGGTGGGTTGTTTCATTGAGGCCATCCCTAAGAACTGAGATCTGTATGTGTGATTTTAAGAATCAGCTACTACCATGCATTGGGATCCTTAATTGACCCTCTCGGCTTCTTAATCACTCTAGTACTCTGTCCAGGAGTTGCATAAGTTTCTGGTGTTTGTAGGTTATGTGTTGGCGGCCGTGCGTAGCACTGACCCTAGGGGTGGGCTATGTTGCGGTAGATACACCGTGGCACGGTGTACCGAGTCACTCATTTGGTGTCTCGGGAACCCTGTTCACATTGTTCGGGGCCGTATGTGGAAATCTCGGCCGGACTCCCTGCGGATGGAACCTGGATAGGCGATAAACCTAGACTAGAGACTTGAGTGTTTAGGTAGGCCGTGGCCGACACCCTCGTTGGGCTTCCGCTTGAAGGTTGCCGAGTACATGTTGTGTAAATGGCGGTAAGTGGTGAGAGCATGTATGAAGAAGTATACCCCTGTAGGGTTAACATCATCTATTCGAATAGTCGCGTCCGCGGTAAAGGACTACTTGGTTGCCTATACAGTTCATAGACAAGTTAATGGATACTACTAAAAGACTCAAGATAAGTGTGAGTACCGAGGATGGCCCTCTCGTAGGATGACGAGGGAGGATCCTCGGTGGTGTATTGTGTTGATGATTAGTGGACTCGTGTGCGAAAACTATTTTACTAAGTGGTGTCCCGTAGGATAGCTTAGCCAAGAGTCAAAGCTGGCTTGCTGCAATAACTCCACCACCTTCTTGAGAATGAGCATGTATAGTAGATTCTGATGTAAGACTTGCTGAGTACCTTTGTACTCATGTTTGTTTCATTACTGTTTTCAGATGACAACACCGCCCCCTCCGATGGGTTTTATGTAGATCTCGACGTCGATGAGTGACTTGACACCCAGGTGGTGATCCTGGCCATGGAGGGCCCTATGTAGATAGACAGGCTTCGAGAAGCCTTCTTTCTTTCTAGTGTCTGTACTCAGACTATTTGCTTCCGCATGTGCTTGTATGCTTGTATGACTTGAGAGTCGGGTCATGTGACCCCTACCTATATGAACATGTTATGTATGGCTCTCTGGAGCCTTTAAATAAAGTACTTGAGTTGTAGAGTTTTGTTGTGATGCCATGTTGTATTTACACATATCGAGCATATTGTGTGTATGATTGAAATGCTTGGTATGTGTGGGATCTAACAATCTAGTTGTTTATCCTTGGCAGCCTCTCTTATGGGGAAATGTATTCTAGTGCTCCTTGAGCCATAGTAGTCCGCTACAGCCCGGTTCACCGGAGTCCTGCTAGCCCAGCACTACTGCTCAGGACACTTGGCTGGCCGGCATGTGTTTCACTTCGTTCCTATGTCTGTCCCTTCGGGGAAATGTCACGCGGTGACATCCGGAGTCCTGCCTAGCCTGCTATAGCCCGGGTTCCCCGGAGTCCTGTTAGCCCAGTGCTACAGCCCTGATTCACTCGCTGATGACCGACATGCTCGATGTGATTCATGTATGCATGTTCCCATAGGTCTGTGTTGCTTTGGGTTCTCGACTAGCCATGTCGGCCCGGGTTCTCTGTCATATGGATGCTAACGACACTATAATATACGTGAGCCAAAAGGCGCAAACGGTCCCGGGCCATGGTAAGGCGACACCCGTGTGAATACTGTGCGTGAGGCCGCAATGTGATATGAGGTGTTACCGGCTAGATCGATGTGACTTGGAATCGGGGTCTTGACAGTCATCATGTGCATTGCATCATCATGTTTTCAAAACTTGCACCCGTCCCGGTCTCCTCATCCTCTCCGTTGTCCGTTCTGAGCCCAACCACACTTGCACGCGCCCGCGGCATGTCCGAAATATTATTTTATAAGTGGCCAGAAAATGTTCTCGGATTGGGTTAAAAGTTGGCGTGTGGTCTTATTATAGTGTAGATAGACCGCCTGTCAAGTTTCATCGCATTCGGAGTTCGTTTGACAGCCCAACGGATAACTATAGCGACATTATAGTCGGTGAAACGTCGGACATTTTCGGTCTCCGGAAACAGTCGCCGGGTCTCTCTCTCTTCTCAAAGCTTTCTGCACAGTCCACTGTCAACTGCTAGACCCCAAAACCCTCTCTGCACAGTGCATCGACCCCTCGCGCATGTCCGAAACTTACCCGAACCCGACCTGAACAGTCGTCACCGTTGAATCCAGATCAACCCCATACATCTACAAAACGTCTCTATTTTGTTAATTGGACTTCCTAACATATTTTTTCCGTCCGTCCGATTACGATCGGAGGGACGAGATAGCCCCTAGACTAACCTACCCGCTATATATACTAGTCTAAACCATGACCAAATCCCTAATTTCTAGGGATCCTACCTAGCGCCGCCGCCACTCTCTCGGGATTTCCCCAGATCTGATCCATCCAATCCCCCCCAATCAGTGCTCTCCTACGGATCCCCTCGATCCACCAGCCAGCGAGCACCACCAGTAGGACCAGTCCCGCGCCGCAACCTCCTCGTCCCGATCCAGGGGCGAATCGCCGGAGTCCAGTCGCCGGTCCAGCAGCTCCCCGCGCCCCTGCCTCTCCCTTCCTCGTCCTTCTCTCCTCTCTCTCTCTCTCTCTCACCGCGTGCTCCCTCTCTCTACCGTGTCTCTGCAGGAACCGTACCGCGCCGCCGGCCATGGATGCCGCCAAGTTTTCCTCGCCGCTGCTGCCGTTCCCTTGCCATGGCGCCTCGGTCCCCTCTGCTCCCGCACCTGAGGCCCGAGCTCCTCCAGCTCGACCCAGTCGTCGCGAGCTCCTGTGCCTTCCGCGTCGTCCCGACCTCCTCCTCCACCTTCGCCCTTTGCTTCGAGCTGCCGTCCGCGCCTCGATCTCCTCCAAGACCGGCCGGACCTCCTCCGGGCGCCAAGACCCACCCAGACGGCGCTGCAAGTCCTCGTCGTCGGCCTCTGCTTCTGCGTATGGAAACGACGATGAACAGCAACAAGTCCCCTCGCCCGTCTGCGTTGACCCCTCCTCTGCCTCGTGCGAAGCCCAGCTACAGCAGCGTTGCGTTGACCGCGCCCTTCCTTCGCCTACGTGGATCGCAGCCAGGCCTCCGGCCCAGTGCCACCCAGCGAACCAGCCGGCCCACTGCTCCATCGTCCTGGGCCGAAGTCCATGGGTGAGGCCAGCTCCAGCACCTCCCCTGTGCACTTTTGGGCCTGTTAGTTTCGGCCCGTTCATGTTTTTTTTCTCGGATCTACAAATTTAATCATTTTTTCCAGAAAACTGCTATTTTACAGAAAGGTCCCTAAACTTCATGCATATAATAACTTAATAACCGTGCATCAGATTAAAACAAACTTAATATGAAAGTTGCTTAGAATTTTGTCTAGTTTAATAATATGCAACTTTCATCTATGTTTAAAATGTTTAAAATGTTGTATGTTTAAATTTGCTCCTATGCCATGTTAAAATGCTTTATTTCATAACTAAATAACCGTAGCTCCAAACCTAACAAACTTTATATGTAAATGGGGTAGAAAAATGCCTAGTTTAACATGGTGGCTTCACTTTGCATGTTTAACAACTCTAAAATTTGGTTTAGGGCAGAACAGTACCAAATCCATAAATATGCACATGAGGATTTTCCGGACGTGTTGCTTGTTGTTCCGGCCTCATTTAAACTTGCCTAGATAGGTAGTTTCCATTTGCTTCACCTCTTGCCATGTTAACCAACATTTAAATTTGTTGAGTACCTAACCGGGAGAGAACTAAATAATTAATGTGGTGTTCCGTCAATATGCAACTCGTTGCATATTGAGCTCCACTTAATTTGTAGTGTTGTTTGTTGCACCTTGCCATGCCATGCATATTTAAACCGAACATGCGTCATACTTGGTTGTGCATCATGCCATGATTATGTGATGGTTGTTTACCATGATTGTTTGCTTCTTTCTGGTGTTGCTTCTTCGGGTTGGTTCCGATAACGTCGTGTTGTGAGTATTCGTTCGACTATGTCCATTTGTTTTCTTCATGGACTCGTTCTTCTTCCTTGCGGGATCTTAGGCAAGATGACCATACCCTCGAAATCACTTCTATCTTTGCTTGCTAGTTACTAGATCTTTTGCTACGCCTATGCTGCGATACCTACCACTTGCTTATCATGCCTCTCATATTGCTAAGCCAAGCCTCTAACCCACCTTGTCCTAGCAAACCGTTGTTTGGCTATGTTACCGCTTTGCTCAGCCCCTCTTATAGCGTTGTTAGTTGCAGGTGAAGATTGGAGTTTGTACCATGTTTGGAACATGGTTATTTGGTTGGGATATCACAATATCTCTTATTTATATTAATGCATCTATATACTTGGTAAAGGGTGGAAGGCTCGGCCTTATGCCTGGTGTTTTGTTCCACTCTTGTCGCCCTATTTTCTGTCATATCGGTGTTATGTTCCCGGATTTTGTGTTCCTTACACGGTTGGGTTATAATAGGAACCCCTTGACAGTTCGCCTTGAATAAAACTCCTCCAGCAAGGCCCAACATTGGTTTTACCATTCGCCACCTAGCCTTTTTTTCCTTGGGTTAGGCCAGCCCAAGGGTCATCTTTATTTTAAACCCCCGGGCCAGTGCTTGTCTAAGTGTTGGTCCAACCCAGAGCACCGTGCGGGGCCGTCCCTTGGCAACTTGGGTTACATTGGCTCCCGTACGCTTAGCTTATCCGGTGTGCCCTGAGAACGAGATATGTATCGGGATTTGTCGGCATAGCGGGTGGTCTTGCTGGACTTGTTTTACCATTGTCGAGGATTTCTTGTAACCGGGATGCCAAGTCTGATCAGATTGTCTTGGGAGAAGGAATATCCTTCGTTGACCGTGAGAGCTTGTGATGGGCTAAGTTGGGACACCCCTGCAGGGATTTGAACTTTCGAAAGTCGTGCTCGCAGTTATGGGCATATGGGAATTTGTTAATGTCCGGTTGTAGAAAACCTGAAGTTGATCTTAATTAAAATACATCAACCGCGTGTGTAACCGTGATGGTCTCTTCTCAGCGGAGTCCGGGAAGTGAACATGGTGTTGGAGTAATGCTTGACGTAGGTTGTTCTAGGATCACTTATTGATCATAGATTCTCAACCATGCTTTTGCATTCTCTTCTCGCTCTCATTTGCGTATGTTAGCCACCATATATGCTAGTCGCTTGCTGCAGCTCCACCTCATACCTTTTACGTTACCTATAAGCTTAAATAGTCTTGATCGCGAGGGTGTGAGATTGTTGAGTCCCCGTGACTCACAGATACTTCCAAAACCAGTTTGCGAGTGCCGATGATGTCGTGCAGGTGACGCAACCAAGCTCAAGGAGGAGCTCGATCAAGATCTCGTTCATTGTGTTGTTTCATTTCCAGTTGATCAGTAGTGGAGCCCAGTTGGGGTCGATCGGGGATCTGTGTAGCTTTTGGGGTAGTCTTCTTTTATTTTGGTTCCGTAGTCGGACCTTGAGTGTATCTGGGTGATGTAATGCTTTATTCATGTATTGTGTGAAGTGGCGATTGTAAGCCAACTATGTATCCTTTTTCCCCTTATTGTATTACATGGGTTGTTGTGAAGATTACCTCACTTGCGACATTGCTTTCAATGCGGTTATGCCTCTAAGTTGTGCTTCGACATGTGGGAGATATAGCCGCATCGAGGGCGTTACATTTTCATATGCTTCACCCCTTGCCTTGTTTAATAACATTTAATATTGTTGGGTACATAACCAAGAGAGAACTAAATAAGTCATGTGGTGTTTCGTCAATATGCAACTCATTGCATATTGAGCTCCACTTAATTTGTAGTATTGTTTGTGCACTTTGCCATGCCATGCCTCTTTAAACCGGATGTCGGTGTCAAAACCGGCGGATCTCGGGTAGGGGGTCCCGAACTGTGCGTCTAGGCCGGATGGTAACAGGAGGCAAAGAACACGATGTTTTACCCAGGTTCAGGCCCTCTTGATGGAGGTAAAACCCTACGTCCTGCTTGATTAATATTGATGATATGGGTAGTACAAGAGTAGATCTACCACGAGATCAAGGAGGCTAAACCCTAGAAGCTAGCCTATGGTATGATTGTTGTATGATGAAGTTGTCCTACGGACTAAAACCTCTCCAGTTTATATAGACACAGGAGAGGATTAGAGTTACACAAAGTCTGTTACAATGGTAGGAGATCTTGAATATCCGCATCGCCAAGCTTGCCTTCCATGCCAAGGAAAGTCCCATCCGGACATGGGACGAAGTCTTCAATCTTGTATCTTCACAGTCCTGGAGTCCGGCTGAAGGTAGTCCGGCTACCCGAACACCCCCTAATCCAGGACTCCCTCAGTAGCCCCTGAACCAGGCTTCAATGACGATGGGTCCGGCGCGTAGATTGTCTTCGGCATTGCAAGGCGGGTTCCTCCTCCAAATTCTTCATAAAAGTTTGTAAACACCAAGAGTAGTGTCCGGCTCTGCAAAATAAGTTTCCACGTATTGCCACAGAGAGAATAATATTAACACAAATCTAATCCGCTGACGTATTCCGCAGCGTGACATCACACTACGGCCAAGCCTTTATTCGAATCGTTTTCACTTTTCCACCTCAGCGTGTTTTGCGAGGCGGTTTCCTTAGCACGTCTTGTCAAAGCAGAGATCGTGTCCCCTTTATTTACGGGATTCTCATCAATATGGACGTGGGTAACCCAATCGTGCCCGTTAGCATGTCTTCTTGATTAAAGGCAAGTCCCAAACGGTTAACGGGAGGGCTCCTGGTATTCAACCTCTTATAAAGAGACCAAGGCCTTACTCCTTTTCTCCAATCTCAAAACAAGTTCGCCCGTCGCCTCGAGTTCCAACACCCTAGGCTCCAGATTCCAGGCGCTTCGGACCTTCGACAATGTCCGGTTCCGACCTTCAAGGCCGATGGATGCCCTCCTCCGTCACGGAGGAGGTGACGGAGGAGGACGTGCTAAAGTTGAGAGAGGCTAAGTTCTTGACTGCCGAAATTTTGCATAGGTTACCTGCTCAAAGGCAGGCTATTCCCAGTCCCCAGCCCGGTGAGAGCGTAGTGTTCATGTCTCACTTCCTTCGGGGGTTAGGCTTCCCGATGGATCCCTTCGTGAGGGGGCTGATGTTCTATTATGGGCTGTAATTTCATGACTTAGCCCCGGAGTCCATCCTCCACATTTCCTCATTCATCGTTGTGTGCGAAGCGTTCCTCCGTGTTACTCCTCACGTTGGATTATGGCTCAAGACTTTTGGAGTGGAGCCGAAGATGATCGAGGGACGGCACGTAGAGTGCGGAGGCGCTGTCATAAGTAAGAATGTTGATGCTATGGCCCGAGGGCTCCTTTCAAGAGGAGCTCGGCTTGTGGCAACGAGAGTGGTTCTATATCACCGCTCCCAGGAGCACCAAGTGGGTGGCGCCTCCTGCCTTTCGCTCGGGCCCCCCACCATGGCTAGCGTCATGGGTCAACAAAGGATTAGATTGGGGGTTATCCAAACACGTGCCCTTGTTGCAGGGCCGCATTAGGGATCTCTTAGAAAGAGACCTCAACCTGGTCAAGGTGACGCAGGTCATGCGGATTCACCGAACACTGCCCGGCAAACGTCGCTCCCTTCGTCTGTGGGAGTTTAATCCGGAGGGACCATGAGCTCTCCAGCATTCTATGGGCGCAACGCCCGTGGAGATGTATAAAATGTTCTTCGGATCACAAGAAATGTGTCCGGATTTGACCGAGGACGTAGGTTTAAGCTGCAATCGCCCGGATACTCAAGTAAGTAACCTTGTGCCCGGACTCGCTATCTGTAAAATTGTCATAAATTCGCCCCTAAAAGGGATGTCCTTTTAAACAGGAGTGGATAGCGAAGGCAAAGCTGATCAGGTGTCTGGCTCCCCTTCCTGAGACCAGGCCGGATCCCGTGCTAGTCAGGATGTTGAAGATCGTGCCTTTGGAGGGAAGTGAGGGGGAGGACAAGGAAACTATGGCCTCCTCGAAGGAGGCTGCTCCGAAGGGAAGAACCGACAATTCCTCTCCTAAGGGGAAGAAGAGGGCCGCCTCTGATGACCCGGAGACCATGGCCTCAAAGCGGGGGGAAAAGTCCTCGTCAGAGGGTCCGACGCCGGGGAGATCCTCGGCCGAACTACGCCCTCAAAGGGATCAGCCCTCCAGCGAGCCGTAAGTAGAGAAAGATTTTTCTTTAGAGGTATGAGAGAAATCCTTGCTTTTCATCTGAGAAGATTAACCAAAATTTTACTTTGTAGCTCGGACCTCAGCCCTTCTCAGCAGAGCTCGTCTTCAGGAGATCTTCTTCCAGAGATGATGGAGAGTGGAACGCCTCCCCCTGTCGTACCGCCTGGCGAGGCGGGCGACCCTGAGGTGTCGTCGCGGAGGGTTTCTCTGAATCCGGCAGGGGTGGAAGGTAGCCATATGTCCCCCCAAGGTTCTCCGCGTCCGGCCTTCGATGGAGGTCATAGGACGAGTCCGGCACCGTCCGATACGCGGTCGGAGGAGCTGGTGATTCTGCTGGGGCGAGCTTCTATCTCAGAGGAGCACCGTGCATTGATGGGTACGGTGATTGGAAGGATTTCGTCCGCTGAAAGCGGATTGCATGAGGCCGTCAGAAGTTTGCTAACAGGTTTTGAGGTACGTTTGATAATGTACTTCTTTGTCAGTTGCGCATAAACAAGATGCGCCCTGTGTAGATAGTATCCCCTGAGACTCTGTGCGTTATCAAAATTGACGGCGCGCAGAGGATCATAATCCCAGGTCTAAAATGTCGCCTTTGTATACAGGTGGCGAAGTGTCCGGAATCGAGCCGAACTGATGATTTTGCCGAACTAAAGCGGCAACTTGACGTGGCAGATGCCGACATCGCGCTCGTCAAAGAGCGGCTTGATGAGGCTCAAGGTATGCAATTCCTCGGGCGGCATTTGGTAAGAGGAGCTTTATGCCAGTATCTTACAATGTGTGTGCTTGACGCAGATGGTGCGGCCGCCGTGAAGAGTCTTCGGGCGGAACTTGCCCGAGCTAAGGAACAAGCCAGGAAAAGTGATGCGGATGCCGAGAAGGCCCTTGAAGAGCTGAGAGCCGAACAGGCTGCTCACTGCCGAAGCAAGAAGGAGATGGCCGTGATGGTCGTGAAGTTAAAAAGTGATGCTGACCGTTGCAAGTTTCTTGAGAAAGAAGACCGGGTGAGACAGATGGACTTAGAGAAGGTCGTTGCTGATGCTAAGGATGCTCGCTCTGTGATGAGAGCTGCGAAGGAGGAGCTGCGTCAGGCCGGACAGATTGCGGCTGGAAAGCCCTTTATGCTGCGGAGGAAGTTTTGCGATCCGAAGTTTGCTCTGTTGGACCGGATGTGGAATGCGGAGCACACCTATCTGGATTTGGCAGCGAGTGCTGCTGATGCGACCGAATACTTTCAAGATCAAGAAGATCGCGAAGTGGAAAGGCTTTTCTAGTCGCAGTTCCAGAATCCAGAGCGTCCACTGGCAGTGGACGGTCGTCTGGCTCAATGGGCCAAACTGAATAGATTGTCCGGACTCGCCATGAAGTACGTCATGGGTCATCTATGGCCGGGGAGATCGGAGCCGAAGAGTTATTTCAGCTTGGTGCAGCAATTCCTTGATGCGGTGCCACGTATCAACGCGATGAAGAGGTCAGCATGCATAGAGGGCGCACGGATGGCTCTTGCCCATGTCAAGACATACTGGGCAAAGATGGAGACCACCGTTGTTGCATCCCGAGATTCGGACAAAAGCCGAGTACCCTCCGAGCACTATTTTCAGGAAGTCCTTGAAGGCGCTCGTGTAATAGAGACGCAGTGCTCGAAGGATGCTATGTTCTAATAGCATATGTAATTATAAAGCAATATTTTGATGAATTGTAGTAGCCTTTTATACTTGTGCCTTCAAGTATTTGGAACACCTCCTATGCAGCCGTTTTAAGATATATGTACAAAATCTGAAAGATTGTAGTCGTTGGCTTCAGCCCCCACGCACATAGTGTGGGGGTGCTCGCAGAAGGCACATTTTCACACTTAATCCAATGTTTTGGTCCTACAAAGGAGGTGATAGCGCAGCGAGCTAGGCAACCAGACTATAATGCTTTAACACTTTCACTTAGCCATAGGAGCTTGACAATGGGACTATTTAGGTAGCCCCTGGTGGCGACTGCGCTCCCCCGAATTCGGGGCGCGTATGTGCCTAGTCGGGAAACGGCCCTTCGTTAATGCGGAGGAATCCTACAGATTTCGGAGTCATCGAGTGGTTGACCAGTCTCACGCCATATCATGACAGTCGGTTTTCGGCTTTCTCTACTGAGGTGCTCGCCTGGCCGAACCAGGGCACAATCGCAGTAGTTCTCCTGGTGCCGCCTTAGCCGATAGAGCGGAACGTAAGGCGGCCGAACACAGGAGCCGGGCAACCCAACATTTGACCAAAATCATGACTCGGAGCTGATGCATATAAGGCCAAACTTGTGACGCCGAACACTCCCTAAGGTATTCGGTCTTTATGAGAGCGGGCGAGGTAACGCTCTGAGGTATAAGCCCCTAGTGTCCTGGTATGCGCAAGAATTCTAACGTGGCCACATGCCAAGACGCCAGCCTCCTCCTTGGTCGTAGAACCAGGAGATGTGTATCAACAAGAGACAGTAAAAATGGTTTATGCAGGGTCTTAATCTGAAAAGAATCCTTGGAACGGGTCCCTACTGCACGTCTGCGCCTGTGTCCCCGTTGTGCCGTATCCTGGACGGGCATAGCACGACGTTCGTCTATAAAAAGAGAGCAACTAAGTTAAAAAAGGGGCGTGCCGAACAAAAGTTATATGAAATAAACAAAGTGTAAAGTAAAACATGAAAAATTGAGCTTTATTGTCTCTTATTTTATACCTAATCCAGGACTCCCTCACCGTACATGCATCATCCTTGGTTGTGCATCATGCCATGTTTATGTGATGGTTGTTTACTATGTTGCTTGCTTCTTTCCGGGTTGCTTCTCTCGTTACCTTCGGTTTCATTCCGGAGTTGTGAGGATCCGTTCGACTACGTCCGTTGTCTTCTTCATGGACTCGTTCTTCTTCCTTGCGGGATCTCAGGCAAGATGATCATACCCTCGAAATCACTTATATCTTTGCTTGCTAGTTGTTCATTCTACCGCTATGTCGTGCCACCTACCACTTGTTATATCATGCCTCCCATATTGCTATGTCAAGCCTCTAACCCTCCTTCCTAGCAAACCGTTGTTTGGCTAAGTTACCGCTTTTGCTCAGCCCCTCATATAGCATTGCTAGTTGCAGGTGAAGTTGAAGATTGTTCCATGTTGAAACATGGATATGTTGGTATATCACAATATCTCTTATTTAATTAATGCATCTATATACTTGGTAAAGAGTGGAAGGCTCGGCCTTATGCCTTGTGTTTTGTTCCACTCTTGCCGCCCTAGTTTCCGTCATACCGGTGTTATGTTCCTTGATTTTGCGTTCCTTACGCGGTTGGGTGTTATGGGAACCCCTTGACAGTTTGCTTTGAATAAAACTCCTCCAGCAAGGCCCAACCTTGGTTTTACATTTGCCTAACAACCTAATCCTTTTCCCCTTGGGTTTCCGGAGCCCGAGGGTCATCTTT
>NC_057797.1:471585152-471589914 GCF_018294505.1 Triticum aestivum | reverse complement strand
GTGCTTCTCTAAGTGTTGGTCTGAACCGGGCAACCTGCGGGGCCACCTCGGGGCAACTTAAGGGCTGGTTTTACTCATAGCTTGACCTATCTGATGTGTCCTGAGAACGAGATACGTGCGACTCCTATCGGGATTGTCGACACATCAGGCTGCTTTGCTGGTCTTGTTTTACCATTGTCGAAATGTCTTGTAACCGAGATTCTGAGACTGATCGGGTCTTTCCGGGAGAAGGAATATCCTTCATTGACCGTGAGAGCTTGTGATGGGCTAAGTTGGGACACCCCTGCAGGGTTTAAACTTTCAAAAGTCGTGCCCGCGGTTATCTGGCAGATGGGAATTTGTTAATGTCTGATTGTAGAGAACTTGACACTTGACTTAATTAGAATGCATCAACCGCGTCTGTAGCCGTGATGGTCTCTTTTCGGCGGAGTCCGGGAAGTGAACACGGTTCGTGTGTAATGGTTGTGCATAAGTAGTTTCGGGATCACTTCTTGATCACTTCTAGCTTCACGACCGTTGTGTTGCTTCTCTTCTCGCTCTTATTTGCGTATGTTAGCCACCATATTTGCTTAGCGCTTGCTGCAGCTCCACCTCATTACCACATCCTACCTGTAAGCTTAAATAGTCTTGATCTCGCGGGTGTGAGATTGCCGAGTCCTCGTGACTCATGGATACTTCCAAACAATTGCAGGTGTCGATGATACCAGTGCAGGTGACGCAACCGATCTCAAGTGGGAGCTCGATGAAGATCTTGATCGTTGTTATGTGTCTTTTCCGGTTGATCAGTAGTGGTGCCCAGTTGGGACAATCGGGGATCTAGCATTTGGGGTTGTCTTCTTTTATTTTGGTTCCGTAGTCGGACCTTGATTGTATTATGGATGATGTATGTTTAACTTGTTATTTGTGTGAAGTGATGATTGTAAGCCAACTCTTTATCCCTTTCTTATTCAGTACATGGGTTTATGTGAAGATTACCCCACTTGCGACTAAACCACCATGCGGTTATGCCTCTAAGTCGTGCCTCGACATGTGGGAGATATAGTCGCATCATGGGTGTTACAGGAGGCGTGTGTGTGGCCAGCGGCGACGAAGGACGGCTTTTATAGCTGCGAGGGGGTGCCTGCAGTGCGGACGCGTGGCGGGAAGGGGCGGGACGCGCGGCCGCTCGCCTTCATTGTGCCGTCCGTGATCAATGGAAGGATGACCGGCGGCAGCCTTGGCATTTATTCGCGCAAGAGCCGAGGCGATGAGATGAGCATGATGATGCAGTCGCCGATTCAACGGGCCCATGGGGTGGGAATCCAGCACGGGAAGTTTTGGCATGTTTTTTCTTTGCCCCGATGCCCCCGGCCGGCTCCTAGCGCGCTGGGTTCGGCCTGGGTCCGCCGGCGTCAATTTCGATCCTAATCAACGAAATTTGGGCTCCTGAGGATGTGACTGTGCCGTTTTTTGGATCCAGCGATAAAAAAACGGCCTGGGGGCCTGTTGAGGTGGGGGGCGAGTGGAGATGCTCTAATTACAAGGAAAGTACGCTATTTGGAAACGTAGGTCACGTACTGTATCTTTCCCTAATAATAAAGTACGGATTGACTTTGTCGGGTTCACCGTCGCGTTCTTTTTACACAGAGGACCCCGTGGTTTTTAGTATTTAACCCGCAATCCTTTTTAAATCTAAGAAAAATGTTTCAATCTTTAAAAAAAAACCGTGGGGTGTGCAACGCCGAAGGTGCAGGCAGGGGAGGTTCCAGCCCGCTACCAGCATGGAAGAAGACCAGACGCGGCGGTGTTCATTCTTCGGCCAGATCACGCCGGATTCCGGCATGGTTCGAGGGCGACCAGATCCACGCACGGGGAAGCGAGGCAGGCACTTGAGGCGGCGGTGTGTCTCGATGCACAAGAGGCTGGCGTGGCGGGACTTGCATGGCATGGGGAGGCGCGGATCCAGGCGACGGCAAGCAGGACGACGGGAAGGAGGTGCGGGGCGAGCTCGAGCTCCTGCGGGTGGCCATGGCAGAGAAGAGAAAGGGAACGAGGAGAGGGACGATACCGGATTGCCTCAGGACGACGGCGGGACTCGCCAGCCTCGTACTCAACGGGGTAGAGGAGCGCCATGGAGGAGGGGAGCAGCTGGGAAGGAGCGGGGCTAGCGACGCTCGTCGTGGACCGCGACAGAGCATGGCTGCTTCGAGCAGAACGACACGAGAAGGGAAACGGGAGGAGAAGGGGAGGAGCTCGCCGAAGGGGCAGCATCATGCGGTGGTGTTTCTATCGGGAGGTAAGCGCGCGAGGGGCGGCGACGGCCGAACCTCTCTCTCGTGTACGTGTCTCTGGTGGCTGGGAATGGAGAGAAGCCCTGGGCCAAAAGTGCTCGCTGGTGCTGCTCTCTCTCTCTCTTCCTTAATTTTTTTCTATTTCTGAAAAAGAACAAAGATTTGAATAAAGAAAAGGAGGTCTAGGAGAAGAGTTTGGGCATGGAGTTATTTTACCTGGACTCAGAAAAATGATCTTAATCCATAAAATATAAATGGGCATGATTGAAAGTTTAAATTCAAACTCTACGACTAGGTTTTATAAGTGTCCAAAAATATTAAGATTTTTGGTGGAACTTGGGGAAAAGATAGAAGAAATATCGGCAAAGTTTGGAGGTATACCTTGAAGTAGAAAAGGGCATGGGATTTTTGTAAAGGCTCAAAAGAAATTTGAAAAGGAAATTTAAATAAAATAGAAGGAAGGCTCAAATGATTTCCTGAAAAATTTCATAGTTTTTAATTTGGTCATCCAGGATTTTTAGTATGTCATCCGGGTTAGCCAAATAGAGGATAGAGAAAGAGATCTGAGAGCTTGCGAGAGACACATGAGAGAGAATGATACATGAGAAGTGAGAGAAACGTGAGAGATAGAGGCATAAAAAATATATGAGAGAGGGAGAGATACGTATGTGAAAAGTTGAGGCGTGCAAGATTTAAACCCAAAAAGATATGGTGACTTGCGTTTGTATCCGTGGGAAATAGACCATTACAACCAAGAAAAACAAAGCAAACACCCGTGCTTGGTGTGCGTGCACGACAACCTGATCATATCGCACAGGTCATGCGGGGTCAATAGGGTTGCCAACCCTGTTTACAGACCATATTGTGATGGGTTGGATTCATTCATTGCTTCATCGTTGAATTTTATAAATATTAAGAATTAATGATTATTGCATGAGTAGTATTCTTAGGAGGGTTAAGATGGATACATATCCCATATAAAGAAAAGTAATCTATTGGTGTGATGTCGTCGGATCGATGAAGAAAAGGGACATGAACAAGATGTTGGTGTTTGTCACAATAACATAAAATTTTCGATATTTTTGTTTCTCGTTAAAAGGCATGGGCTCTTTTATACGTCAGGAAGATGCATAATGGGGCGAGTTTATGAATTTCACCATCCAATAAAAGCATCACAAAAGTTGAATAATGTAGTATTCAAAGAGATAAATAATTCATCTTTAATTTCTTTGTAGAGGAGTTAACGAGTCAGTATCTACTAAATAACTTCAAACTAACAACTATATTTTTAAAATAGATGTTATCTCGTAAGATGATTTGAATATATGGGGATTTTGAGCCGTACATATTAAATTAGAGTTTCTGATATCCTCCCATTGCAACGCACAGGCATTTGTGCTAATATACATCTACTTATGTTGTTTGACGCCCAAGTCGATCCAGTACATATTTATTTGCCCGGAGCGCACGCGTCGTCTCATCCCTATCTATATACCCTCTTTCTAGCTCGACCTGAATATACAGAGATCGATGGCGACGGCGAGGGCGCTGACTCGGCCGGCGCTGACGAACCTGAGCTGTTTGGCTGGCTGGCCGTGGGGCTTGGAGTGTACGGCGGGCTACACCTGTACAAGTTGGAGAAGGAGAAGCGGCAGGTGTACGCGGCCGTCGAGCAGTTGGAGAGGCCCATACTCGACGCCATGAAGCGCAAGTACGTGGCCGAGAGAGACGCCGCCAAGGCGATCAATGGCGGGAACTAATTAAGCTACTACCTAGCATGCGCTATACGTTCGTAGTTACGTGGGGTTCTAGCTATAGCAACTTATTAAAATTTGTTCTTTCTAGTGAGTTTTCTACATATTGTGCACTTGATCTTCAGATTGGTTTCATGAATGTGATCACATGTTTATAGTTATACGGAAAAATATTCGGCAGTTACCTTTTTATGAATTTTCCCGCGTGCCGATCTTGTGATTATTTGTTCCACGAATGAAACTTTGTATTTCTCGGGGTTGCTACTTCTCCAATCCATATTACTTATCGATGATTAGTATAACTTTAAATCTTTAATATATGTTTGTATTGAATCAATAGAAGGAGGTACTAAATTTATTCGTGGGCTGTCGCAGCCAACTCGTCCTCGGCTCCTCCCTTACAAGGGAAAAAGGAAAATTTATATTGGTAAACGTTTGTGGCCGGTGTGCCGGCCGAAGATTGGGTCGGTCGCGTGCGACACTTACACCGGAACATTGATCAAATGTTTCCTGCTTCTCGCACGTTGTACTATGCTGTGTCTTGTGGGACCCGCGCATCGTCCCACCTTTTCCTTATCCATTCACGCACTCATCCGTCATCTTCCTCCTATGTTTCTTTTCCCCACAGCTCCTTTCTCCGCCATGACTGTCGCCATCGAGGCATCGACAAGGCTCACCTCCTCCCCTTTTGCTATGTGGTGGCCGTGGCCGATGCCCACCCCTTGGTCCCCTTTTTTG